>NC_080428.1:48925922-49075922 GCF_029873635.1 Malania oleifera | reverse complement strand
TGTCCTCGTCGATGAAATTTAAAATGTTCAAAAATCCATCTCGGTATATTCTTGTCGACGAGGAGTGGCTTCGTTGACGAGACCAACTTATGTGCTCGTCGACGAACTCCCAGTGTTCATCGACGAGACCCTGTGTAAAAAATTTTTGTTTTTATATTCAAAATGCAACATAGTCAAAGAAGTCTGCTGCCTCCTTCTGTTGCTATTTCCATTTCCCTCCCTCTTTATTATTTAAATACCATTATTCTTCGGATCGTTACAGGTAAAGCCAGGAACAACAATCTCAGAAGAAGTAAAGGAACCTATGACAGTGTTTGCAACCATTGAAGAACTAGATTTTCCCTCAGGTGTTCCATGAGATTGAGACTTGTTGTCGGGATAATTGTGCAGCCTATAACAGTGGTCTTTCCAATGACCATCATGGCCACAGTGGTCACATTTTGGACAACCACACCCTCGCCTTTTGCTATCAGAAGGATGAGAAAAATTACAAGGAACTACACCATGCATGGTAGTAGATTCTATTGGAATACTAGAGATATAATGACGGTGTTGCCTCTCTTCTAGATGCAAAATTGAATAGACCTTGGTAACAAGAGGTAAATGATCCATGACCAAATTTAGCTACGAATTGAAGCATATGAGTCATGTAACCCCCATCAAAAACTGAAGAACATGCTCAGTGTCTTACATTCGAGTTAATTCTTTTAAGACACCATAAGTGCACTGTGGTGTGGAGGCAAGCATGGCGAGTTCATCCCAATGACCTTTAAGTATTGTAAAATACACAGAGATGGTCATGGAGCCTTGGTTGATAGTAGCAATGTCACGCTTCAACTTGAAAATTCTAGGATTGTTGCTTTGAGAGAAACGATCCTCAATATCCAACCATACATCATGGGGGCATTCATGATAGATCGGGCTATGAACAATAGATTTATCAATGGAATTGAGGATCCATGATAAGATCATATCACTGCAACATTCCCACAATTGAGTTTTTGCTAAGGAGAACGTTGGTTTGGGGAGGGTACCATTAACGAAACCAAACTTTGTTTTGGAATTCAAGGCCATTTTCATGGCCCTCTTATAGGTAGCATAATTGTTACCATTGAGAAGGGTGGAGACTAGGATGGCATCTCGGTGATCAACATAATAGAGAAAATATGGAGAAAACACATTCAGAATTGATGAGGATGTTGGATTGGAGGAGGAGACCTCTAGAGTTGTGATGTTGGACATGAATACAGAAAAAAAAAAAAAAAAATTCAAACGATGTTTGTAAAAAAGTGTATGCAAAGAACCTACTCTAGTACCATGTCAAAGTTGAAGAAGGATTATTTTCTATATCAAATATTCAATGTTATAGTTTGTATATAATACATGAGAAAGGGAACAAGATCCCAAGAATAATTCCACGATTAATGCCTAAATATCTACTAACCAAGAATAATGTCTAAATATCTGCTGCAATAACTGTACAATAATCTATAGATGGAAGGTGATGATATTTCTCTAATAAATAATAACACTTCATTAGTTATAATTCATAAAAAACAAAGCCGATAAAAGCTATAGCTAGGAAGTTCTTTGCTTATTTGACTTTAATTACAATTTATGTGAAATATCAAAGCTAAATAAATTTTTTGACTCACCAAATATAATTAAGAAAAAGACTAAAAATGAGTCAAAATAAGCACAAAATGTCCATAAAATCAAGCCAAAAGTAAAAATAAGAAAACCCATGAGCTCATGAGTATTAGCACTCAAAAATATTCCTAGGTTCTCCCATCATTTATCATACAATATGATTCTATTACTTACATTGAATATTATATATTCCTAGTCATTATATTTGGTCATTGTTTTGAATAGACTTGCTGGCTAACTCATTACTATTTTCAATTTTTATTTTTAATTTTTACAATTTGGTTTTGTAGCAAACTTGCATAATTAGCTCATCAAATTGGGGAGATATATATATATATATATATATATATATATATATATTTCATATTATAGTATTTTTATGTGTTGATTAATTGAGATAATGCCCATTTTGTGATTTTCCATAAAGGTAGTTTTCATATCATGAAATCAAGGGTGTACTCGAGTCGAGTCGAGTTGACATAGTTAAGTGCTCGAACTAAAAGTTCATAAAACTTAAACTCAACTCGATAAAGCTCGACTAGATTATAAATTAACATTAAATATGTATATAAATACATACATAATGTACATATAATATTAACATATATAAAATATATATTAAAAAGTAAGGTATACTCCCAAGAGGGGGGTGAATTGGGATTTAAAATTTTCTTTCAAACTCTTTTTATAAATTCTTTCTCAACTAATTTTTGAATTTAGCAAACACACATGTATGGTCTGATTTTCAATTTCAAATTCAGTCAAGACACAATTTAAACCAAAAGCCAATAGAACAATTCAATCAATCAAGATAATGTTTCACAATGTGAATTGCTATAACTATTTCAGCAAGTTTCCACGATTCAATCTTTTGATATTGAGTTGTAGCTAATGAATGGCCTGTTTAATAAACATACTCCCTTAGAAGGTTTTCGCAAGATTCAATCAACGTACTTCCCTTTTGAGGTTTCCACAATTCCCAATTACAAAGTTATTTTAGCAATTTAAATAAACATCCACGCAGTTCATATGTGCTAAAATTTAAAGAGAACAGGGAAGAGAGTGATACCGAGATTTTTACGAGATTTGGCTATACCCGCCTACCTCCTCGCCTTAGGTACACTACCCAAGGATTGCACTATACCACTCCTTTAACAAGTGGAGCAAACTGTTTATACTCCTTCAAATAGGATAAAGCCCTCCTCTCCAAGCGATACCCCACGCTCAGTACAACGATTCAACAACTTGAAACGTCAAAAAAATAATAACAAAAATAAGAACAAATTCTTGTGTACAAAGACACTCACAATAGAGCTTATTAGTACAAGTTAGAGCACAATATACTTCAAACTAAATATCAATAAAGAATGAATTTGAAGCTCAAGAAATTTATTATCGGGTTCTTCTTTTGATTGAAAGAAATTTAGTAAGAGTACAAGAATCGAGTGGTGGTATCAGCATAAAATCAGTATTAATTTAGTAAGGATGTGTGAGCAAGAGAGCTTTTGAAGAGTATGAGAATTAGAGACTTTGAATACTTGATTGTAAGTGGTTGTTGTAAAAATCATTAGGTTTAGGGGATATGTATAGAGTTTAAAAAGTGATTTTCATATTCCCCAAGTGACTTGGAGTGTTTCCCAAGTTTTCATAACGTTCAAATTTGAAAAACTTATTTTTGGAAACTTCCTGTTGCTTTTTAAATATTAATTTCTCGAAAGGGTTAGTCGACTGAACTTTAGGGTCAGTCGCCTGAACTTTTAAAAATTCAGCACAATTTCAAAGTCAAAATGGGGTCAATTTCCTAAACTTATAGAGTCACTTGATTGAACCTATTCTGTTTCCCAAAATTATTCAGCATAAAAAGGTCAGTTACCTGACCAATCAAGGTCAGTCATCTGAACAGTTAATACTCATATGCTTGTTTTCTTTTGTTTACAAAAACTTTTGTTAACTTTTATACTTTCCATATTACTTTGAGACTTTGAAAAAAAAATTTCAGGGTTTTTAAACTTTGGTCTCTAAGTCAATAATTAAATCCTAAGAGCTTCAGTACATCCATATTGAAATTTAATTTTGAAGTACTTACATGAGACTTTCTTAAACTTAAAATATTCTAAGCACTCTAAGTCTTCATGCTTCTTGTCTTTCCTTGAGTCCATATTGACTTCAAGCTTCAATATACTTTGAGCTTCATCAAATTTATCTATCTTTGAATTCAAGCTTCAATATCCTTAAAGCTTTCACTTTATATTCCTTAAGTATAAGCTCTTGCTTTCAATAAGTCTTGTGAGCACTTTGATTTTGAATTCATATGCTTGATTTCCTAAAACATCATCACTTAAACAAAAACATGTTAAGTTTCATTTATTTTTTATCATCAAAATAAGATTCATATGCCTTGTTAGGCCAACAATCTCCCCCCTTTTTTATGTTGACAAATAAGAAGCAAAAATGAGTGAACTTTGACAAGGCTCCCCCTTACAATAAGCATACTCTTAACAATATTTGGAAAGTAAATTAATTCTTCATATGATGGCATATCAAATATAATCAAATTCAGTTTCAGATTTCATGCAAGTTCATTTTTCAAAAAGTATCAACAAGATATATTTCATTTGTCGAATTAAAAGTTAATTTTCAAGCATCAATTTCAAGTATCAAAACCAAGTGTCAATTTCAAGTAGTAACAAGATATATTTCATTCGTCCAATTAAAAGTTAATTTTCAAGTATCAATTTCAAGTATCAAAACCAAGTATCAATTTCAAGAATCAAAACTCTTAGTGTTCTCAGCTTTATATTAGTTGTGTCTCAGTTTTGTTGTTGTCTCGGTTTTGCTCAAGAGTTCTCCCCCTTTTGACATCAATCAAAAAGAGATAATGCACACTAAGACAAAGTATAGAATTGAGCACACAATAATACCATTTATCATGGCATAAACAAGTTCAAAACAAAACATAAATATAACATACTGTAGAGAGATAAGCAATAAAATCATCAAGCATGAAAAACAAAATACACAAAGTAGTACACAGAGTAGTTTTAAGTACAAAGTCAAAATGTTTAAATGAAAATAGATCTAAGCATCTCCAACATCATCATCATCAGACTCAGTATCTTCTCCTTCGTGTTCATCTCCTTCCTCACTTTCATTAGACGTCGCTTCCATAGGAGCTTTTCCACGTGAGGAGGAAGTACTAGTCATATGTTGCTCAATCTAGCCAAGTCACTGGTCTATAGAGGCATAGTTTTCTTGAAGATTGTTGTAATTAGCACGCATTTCAGTTCTAAAGTCCATGAGCTACTAGTTATATGTAGTAAACCATAATAGTGCATCTAGCAGAGGTGCTGGTTGTTGTTCCTGAGGTGGAGCTAGTGCAGGAGCTTGCATTGGACGTCTACCACCTCTATGAAACCAACCTTGCTCATATTTTTCATACGCCATTTGTTTCAGTGTTCTGGAGGTGAAAAGATCATAACGAGCACATTTGATAAACAAATCAGTGGATGAGGTTATATCAAGGCGAGCAAAGAGGAGGTTCAGTATTCCACCATAAGGTAGGGTTACTCAGCGAGTTTCCAATCTCGAGAGCATCCACTTAAGTACTAAGCTTGATAGGTCAAGCTTCTTTCCTTTCAACAAACACCACATGACAAAGCAATCCAAGTAGGAAATGTGGTCATGAGAACCAGCTTGAGGCAATATGTTATATGTGATTATCTTCTGGAGAATCTGTGTCTGGAGGTTCAATTGCTTGTATAGTGGTGGATTGCCAAAATAAATATGAGCTTCAATCATAATCAAAGGTAAGAATTCCTTAAGAGTGAATCCTTGCTCCATAATCCAATTTTGCCCAAAATTAGGACACTCGAAATCTCCTTGTTGGACATGGAGAATAGGGGGCAAGGTTTGTGGAGTTAGGTGAACGGATTTTCCCCTAATCTCAAAAGTGATCACAAAATTGTTTTAGGCTAAATTTGAGTAGAAAATTTTCACCAAATTTAGATAAAGTCCTTTGGCTTGATATGTGAAAAAATTATGCCATCTTAGTTTCCTAAAGATTGATAGGATGTTAGGAAAGTTAGATTCCAAGAACGTAGTATCCAAAATTTTACCAAATATCGAATTTGTAGAACGAAGGTGAACCTTATAGTAACGAGCCATCTTTCAATGTTTTTGTCTTCCTTCCCTGAAGAAGATCCTCGATTTGTCGTTTTCTTTGTTCTTGGCATTTTGATTTTAGGATAAACGATGAAAACCCTAAAATTTTGAGATGGGAAGATGAAATCCTTGATTTAATTGGTGATTTTTGGATGTAAAAATGTTTGAGATCAAAGAAAGGTGAGTTTGGGTGAGTTAAGAGACAGGTTTAGTTGACCGAGGAACTGAAAAGTTAGGGTTAACGCACTGCCAGTGTTTAAAAAACCCATCAGTTCAGTCAACTAAAGTTGAGTTCAATCACCGGAACATTTAGCGTATTTTAATTATCCTCAGACAGTAGCATGCCAGTCAACTGAGGTCAGAAGTTCAGTGGCTTGAACTTACCTATTTTTCAATTTTTTTGACAACTCATCCAAATTTTCTTTTCTAAGCAACTTCTATGTAATAAACCAAGTTCTCTTGTAATTGATACAAATCTATCTTCCGATAGAGGTTTGGAAAAAATATCCGCCCATTGGTCACTTGTATTCACAAATTCAAGTATAATATCCTCTTTTTGCACATGATCTCTCAGGAAATGATGTCTAATGTCAATATGCTTGATCCTTGAGTGTGATATAGGATTTTTAGAAATATTTATAGCATTTGTATTATCACACTTTATAGGTATAACTAAGTACTCTAAATTAAATTCTTTCAATTGTTGCTTCATATAGAGTGTTGGAGCACAATAGCTACCTACTGCTACATATTCAACTTCAGCAATAGATAAGGCTATGGAATTTTGTTTCTTGGTGAACCAAGACAAAAGTGATCGTCCTAGAAAATGACAAGTTCCACTTGTGCTTTTTCTATCAATTTTACATCTCGCAAAATCTGCATTTGAATAACTAATCATCTCAAATCCAGTGTCCTTAAGATACCATAGTCCTAAGTCAATAATGCCTATCAAATATCTTAAGATTCTTTTTACCCTAATCTGATGAGATTCCTTAGGAGCTGATTGAAATCGGGCACACATGCATACACTAAACATTATATCTGGTCTACTTGTTGTCAAGTATAGTAGACTACCTATCATACCTCGATAGTATTTCATGTCAATTGGTTTTCCTTTTTCATCCTTATCAAGACTTATGGAAGTACTCATTGGTGTTCCTATGGGCTTTCTACCTTCCATGTCAAATTTCTTAAGCATGTCCCTTACATATTTTGATTGATTTATAAATGTACCATTTTTAACTTGCTTGATTTGTAATCCTAGAAAGTAATTTAACTCTCCCATCATACTCATTTCAAATTCGTTTTGCATACATTTTGCGAATTCCCTACATAAATCATCGTTTGTAGCACCAAATATGATATCATCAACATAAATTTGTATAAGAAGCATATCTTTATTCTTAGATTTTATGAATAAGGTGTTGTCCGCCTTTCCTCTTGAAAAACTATTTTCTAGTCGGAATCTACTTAACCTCTCATACCAAACTCTAGGAGCTTGTTTTAACCCATATAATGCTTTTGTTAATCTAAATACATAATCAGGGTTATTTATATCCTCAAAACCAGGAGGTTGAGCCACATAGACTTCTTCATTTATGAAGCCACTTAAAAATGTACTCTTCACATCCATTTGATAAAGTTTAAATTCTTTATGAGATACATAGGCTAATAACATTCTTATGACTTCCATTCTTCCTATAGGAGCAAAAGTCTCATCGTAGTCTATTCCTTCTTCTTGATTATATCCTTGAGCTACGAGTCTTGCCTTATTTCTTACTACTATACCATTTTCATCCTTTTTATTCCTAAATACCCATCTAGTTCCAATTATTGAATGATCATCGGGTCTAGGAACTAATTTCCATACTCTATTTTTTTAAATTGATTTAATTCTTCTTGCATTACTATTATCCATGAATCATCACTTAACGCTTCTTTAATGTTCTTAGGTTCTTATTGGAATAGAAATGCATAATGATTACAGAGGTTTTTCAATGAGGATCTAGTTGATACTCCTCGTGATGGTTCTCCTATGATTTAATCTTTTGGATGATTTCTTACAAATTTCCATTCTTTAGGTAACTCAAAATTTTCAGTAGAATCATTATTTAGAGTTACTTCATTTTTCTTTTCTTTCACTTCTATGATTTCTAAGTCTTCTAGATTTTGTGTAACATCAGTTTTAACTTCTTCAATATCAATTGCTTGTGTATATGGATTTATTTCATCAAAGGTTACATGAATTGACTCTATAATTGTGAGTGTTCTTTTATTATAGATTATAAATGCTTTGTTATTCAACGCATACCCTAAAAAGATTCCTTCATTTGATTTCATATCAAATTTCCCTAAGTTATCTTTATCATTTAGTACAAAGCACTTGCATCCAAATACATGAAAGTAAGCTATATTAGGCCTTCGTCCTTTCCATAGTTCATAGGGGGTTTTATTTAAGGTTGATCTTATGGAAACTCTATGCATTACATAACAAGCGGTATTAACCGATTTGTGTTCATTTAACATAGTTCTAGCCATTTCTTGAAGGGATCTATTCTTTATTTCAACAACTCTATTTTGTTGTGGAGTTTTAGGTGTTGAAAAATTGTGTTTTATTCCATGTTCTTTGCAAAATTTATCGACATCTTTATTATTGAATTCTCTTCCTTGATCACTCCTAATATTTAAAACATTATATCCTTTTTCATTTTGAAGTCTTTTACACAAGTTTATCAATATACTGCAAGTTTCATCTTTGGAGGCTAAGAATAGTACCCCAAGTAAACCTGGAGTAGTCATCAACGATGACGAAAGCATATTGCTTTCCTCCTAAAATATGTGTTCTAGTAGGGCCAAATAAATCTAAGTGGATAATCTCTAAGGGTCTGCTAGTGGAAATATGTTTCTTCTTCTTGAAGCTGGACTTAGCTTGCTTTCCTAGTTGACAAGCATCACATATTTTATCCTTTACAAACTTAGTGCTTGGTAGTCCTCCAACTAAGTTCTTTTTAACTAATTTTGATAGTAAGTCCATACTAGCGTGTCCTAGTCTTCTATACCATAGCCAACTTGCTTCATTCATGGCTACTAAGCATGTGATATCTTGAGATTTTAGATCTTCAAAATTTATTCAATACACGTTATCAATACTTTTAGCGGTGAATAGAACATTATGTTTTTCTATATTTTCAACAATGTATTTGTCTTGTTTGAAAATTATGTCAAATCCTTTATCACTTAATTGACTTATACTTAAGAGATTATGTTTCAATCCATCTACGAACAAAACATCATCAATGGTCAAAGAAGGTTCTCCACCTATTTTTCCAATTCTAATGATTTTACCTTTAGCATTATCACCGAACGTGACGTATCCACCATCTTTTTGCTTTAGTGTGGTAAATTTGGATTTATCTCTGATCATGTTCCTTGAACACACACTGTCCAAGTATTATTTGTCTTTTGGTGGAGTTGTCCTAAAGCAAACCTACAAGAAGGGTTCAATGTGTTATTTTTAGGTACCCAAACCTTTTTAGGTCTTTTTATTTCAGATTTATTTTCTTTGACTTTCCATACTTTCTTGACTTTAATATTTTTTCTTTTAAATGGGCATTCAAATTTTACATATCCCTTTTTCTTACACAAGAAGCATGTAGTGTGTTCTTGGATTTGTGTGGAAGATGTGCTTGCATAATACTTTGATTCCTTTACAAAGTATCCCACTTAAAGATTTTTTTTCCTTTTGTTCTCAATTCCATTATATCCGATTCCTTCTTTGTATTATGACATTCTTTGGGCTCCAATCAACTTTTTAAAGTTCTCTTTTCCTTTTTGTAAAATTGTAGATGATTTTATCGTTATCCTCAATTTTACTTTTAAGGTCTTTTATTTCTAACTCTTTCTTGCTTTCACCATTTACTTGAAGTTTTACCAACTCTTGAGACATCTTGTTGATTTTCTTCATGAGTTCATCAATGTATGATTCCTTTTATTTTTCAACGGATTTTGAAGTTTCTAGTTGATTTTTGAGAGTTTCATTTTGTTCTTTTAAAGTTATATTTCTTTTTGTCACTTTTATAAACCTATTATGTAATGCAAATAATTCAGCTTGAATTTCTTTATATGATGGCATACTTTCACATGAATCACTACATGATTCGTCACTTGATTCTTTAGATGAGTTAAAATTGTAATTTACCTTAGCATTTTTTCCCATGAAGCAGATGTTCGCTACTTCTTGTTCACTTGATTCGTTCTCCGATTCACTTGAGCTTGTGTTATTCCATGTAGTAGCTTTCATAGTCTTCTTCTTCTTCTTTTTATCTTTCTTGAGATGTGGACAATCAGGTTTAATATGCCCAACCTTTTTGCAATTATAACAAGTAGGAGGTTCATTCTTAGTTTCTTTCTTGCTTGTTTCTCCTTTTTCAGATTTTGAGCTTTTGAATTTCTAGCAAATTTATTATTTCGCTTAAAGAACTTTCCAAGTCTACTAGTTAGTAATACTATTTTATCATCGTCTAATTCATTTTCATCTTCTTCTTCATTAGAGCTTTCTTTTGCAGCTTTAAGGGCTATTAATTTCTTTTGTTTGTTATTTTCAGTATTCCTTTCATTCATAGTCATCTCATAAGTGAGAAGAGATCCAATTAATTCGTCTAAGGAAGTGTTTTCAAGTTTCTTCCTTTTGTCATAGTAGTGGCCTTAGGTTCCCATATTGGAGGAATTCCTCTAAGAATTTTTCGAATCATCTCATAGGTTAAGTAGTTTTTCCCTAAAGCATTGAGGGAGTTTATTATATGGGTGAACCTAGGGTACATATTAGTAATTGTTTCATCTGAGTTCATCCTAAAAATCTCATACTCGCTTGTGAGCATGTCAATTCTACTATCTCTAACATCAATTGTTCCTTCATAAGTTGCCTCAAATTTTTCCCATATTTGACTGATTTACATGCCATGACCCTATTGAATTCATTTACATCAGGAGCACAATATAATGCATTCATAGCACTTGAATTTACTTGCAACATCTTATGGTCATTATCGGTCATCTTTTTTTCCTCTTTAGGTATTTCTTTACCATCTATAATTTTAGTGAGGATAAGGTTACCTTGTGTGACAACTTTCCATGCTTTTCAATCCATAGTTTGTAACTAAATTCTCATTTTTGTTTCCAAAAGGTGTAGTTAATACCATAAAAGATAGGAGGTCTAATTGAGGATTGACCCTTGGCAAAGGGAGATACGCCTAAGTGTGCCATAGAGATCTTTATATAGCTTTTAATTTAAGATTTGCTATAACCCCACTCTGATACCAATTGAAAAGTAAGGTGTAGTCCCAAAAGGGGGTGAATTGGGATTTAAAAATTTCTCTTAAACTCTTTTTATAAATTATTTCTCAACTAATTTTTGAATTCAGCAAACACACATGTTTGGTTTGATTTTCAATTTCAAATTCAGCCGAGACACAATTTAAACCAAAAACCAATGGAACGATTCAATCAATCAAGATAATGCTTCACAATGTGAATTGCTATAACTATTTCAGCAAGTTTCCAAGATTCAATCTTTTGATGTCGAGCTGTAGTTAATGAATGACCTGTTTAATAAACGTACTTCCTTAGAAGGTTTCCGCAAGATTCAATCAGCATACTCCCCTTTTGAGGTTTCCCCAATTCACAATTACAAAGTTATTTCCAACAATTTAAATAAACATCCACGCAGATATGTGCTGAAATTTAAAGAGAATAGGGAAAAGAATGACACCGAGATTTTTACGAGGTTTGGCTATACGCGCCTACTTCCTCGCCTTAGGTACACCACCAAAGGATTGCATTATACCACTCCTTTAACTGGGTGGAGCAAACCATTTACACTCCTTCAAATAGGATAGAGCCCCTGTCTCCAAGCGATACCCTACGTTCAGTACAACAATTTAACAACCTGAACTGTGAAAAAAACAATAACAAAAACAAGAACAAATTCTTGTGTACAAATACACTCTCACAATATAGTACAAGTTAGAGTACTAATATACTTCAAACTAAATATCAATAAAGAATGAGTTTGAAGCTCAAGAAATTTATCACAGAGTTCTTCTTTTGATTGAAGGAAACTCAGTAAAAGCATAAGAACGGAGTCGTGGTATTAGCAGAAAATTAGTATTACTTCAACAAGGATGTGTGAGCAAGAGAGCTTTTGAAGAGTATGAGAAATAGAGACTTTGAATACTTGATTGTAAGTAGTTGTTGTAAAAATCATTAGGTTTAGGAGATATATATAGAGAGAGAGTTTAAAAAGTGATTTTTGTGTTCCCCAGGTGACTTGGAGTGTTTCCTAAGTTTTCATAACATTTAGATTTGAAAAACTTATTTTTGGAAACTTCCTGTTGCTTTTTAAATTTGAATTTCCCAAAGGGCAGGACGATTGAACTTTAGGGTCAATTGCCTGAACTTTTAAAATTCAGCACAATTTCAAAGTCAGAATGGGGTCAGTCACCTGAACTTATACGGTCAATCAACTGAACCTGTTCTATTTCCCAAATTTATTTAGTATAAAAAAGTCAATCTTCGAACCAGTTAAGGTCAGTCACCTGAACAGTTAAAATTCAAATGCTTGTTTTCTTTTGTTTCCAAAAACTCTTGTTAACTTTTGTGCTTTCCATATTACTTTGAAGCTTTGAAAAATATTTTTTCGGGGTTTCCAAACTTTGGTCTCTAAGTCAATAATTAAATCCTAAGAGCTTCAACGCATCCATAATGAAATTTAATTCTGAAGTGCTTACATGAAACTTTCTTAAACTTAAAATATTCTAAGCACTCTAAGTCTTCATGCTTATAACTTAGAGACCAAAGTTTGGAAACCTCGAAAAAATATTTTTAACCGAGATCCACACAAAATCATATTTGTTATTTGTATTAATTCAAAAATACCAATTGTAACTTATAGATTCTAAATATAACGTGAATGAATTATTTGGTACAAGTCTTCATTTTTATTTAATTTAATCACCGCTATCTAAATTCCCAAATCTAAACTAAAATTTTCATGGATCGAAATGTAAGTTTAAAAAAAAAAAAGACAATCTAAAATAGGTTGAGTCTAGGTGTCCAAAATATAAAATATGCATCTTATTAAATACTACAAGTTGTGCAACACAGGGTCAAATTAATTTTTGTGTCTTAAATTAATCATTCTACACTGTATTTTTAGTGAAATTAAATAAAATGACTATGCGAATATAAAGAATAATTAAATAAAAATATACATAGAATTTTTAAAAATAAAAAATAACGAAAGTCATTAAAAATCATTTCGTCTATTTTTCTACACCACAAAAAACAAAGTTATTAGTGTCAATTTTAAACCGTTAATAATAATACAAAACCGTCACTAATAACTTATTAGTGACGGTTTCGTGAGCATTAGGACGGTTCTATATTTGTTGCCAAATTTGCGGTTGTTAATACTTATTAGTGACGAATTTCCTAAACTGTCACTAATAATTAGTATTAGTGACGGTTTCATTCCGTCACTAAAATCCTAAGACCGTCACTATAATTTCTACATTTTCACGGCTCAAAATTGTCACTAAAACCGAATTATTAGTGACGGTTATTAAAACCGCCATTAATGCTCTTAGGTCCATATATTTAGTGACGGTTTAAGAACCGTCACTAATAATAGACTATTGGTGACACTTTCTAAATCGTCACTAATAGTTGTGCAATCAGTTATAGTTTTGAAACCGTCACTAATACTTTGTCATGGTGTTATTAGTGATGATTTACAAATCGTCACTAATACTTTAAAATAAATAAATTTTTTAATTTCATTCATTAATTCCTGTAAAAACCTATAATTGCATTTTGGCATACATAAAATTAAACAAGAATTACTAAAATATTAATAAATTATTCAAAATTAAAATACAAATTGTTCAAAATTCAAGTACAAATTCAAATTAACAATAACATCAAAACCAAGCCTTAAGTCCCACTATGTGGGGGTCGCCTAAAATTCAAATTAAAATATAAAAATTAATTCTGTTCAAATAACAAAAAATACAAGAAAAGTCCAAAGCCGCATCTGAGTGTAGTGTCTGGCATCTACTCTAGTGATCCTAAAACAAAAAAAAAAAAAATGCATGTAAATAGTAATGACGTAGTACAAAGCAACGATTAGGTCCTAGGAAAATAGGATGACTTTGACACGATCCAAAAGTTGGGACTATGACAACTACTAGTGTTGCAAACATTTGCACACTCTAATCTTGTGCACAAACTCATCAAACATTAAACTCTTTCCTAAATATAATGGAGAAGATTAAAACCATCCTACATACTTGTGGTTCATATTCGAAACACCAAGATTAAAAACCACCCAACATATTGTGGTTGAGATTCAAAACAACTTGGTGTTTCGAATATGAACCACAAGTATGTATGATGGTTTTAATCTTCTCCATTGTATTTAGGAAAGAGTTTAATGTTGGATGAGTTTGTGCGCAAGGTTGGAGTGTGCAAATATTTGCAACACTAGTAGTTGTTGTAGTCTTAACTTTTGGACCATGTCAAAGTCATCCTATTTCCCTAGCTAGGACCCTACTGCTAGTTTGTATTGCGTCATTACCATTTACATGCATTATAATGAGAGGAGCCACCCACATCATCTCAATGTGTTCCACGCATCAGTTGTTCCATCTCTGCTCTCTAGGCTTACATATCAACCATCTGTTGTTTTAACATCCGGTTCTCAGTTTTTACCGTCTCGACGTGCTCCACGCACCAGTGGTTCTTAGGATCATCTAAGGAAGGAAGGCTAAGCCAAAACTTAGAATTAATTAGCCAATTTGATCATACCCTTAAAACTAGAAAATGACATGAATCGGCATTTACTTGACTGACTTGGTAAATATCAACTTGAACCAACCTGAATCGAGGTTAGTTACGAGTTTTTAGTTCTCTATCTCAAAAAAAAAAAAAATCAAAAGCCGTAATGCAATTGCTATATGTAAGTATGCTTCACATGAAATAAATATTCTAGAGTTGGAGAAAAAAAAAGTGAGATTTATCAAAATGTCTAAGTAATTTGTGATTTTCAACCATATATTAGCACTTGTATGGGTAGGATGAGTGGAGAATTACATAATACATAGGTATTAAAATTAATATTTTATTCATTCTGAACTTTTAACTCTATGTTTGAAAGAGATCTTGACAAAATCTTTTCAAATTCAAATTCAAAATTCAAAATTCATACTCTCAACTGCAGTATAGATAATTTCATTCTTATTTAATTACATTGCTCCCTCAATTGACTCATTTCGCAAACTATAGAATTCCTTACAAAAAAAAAAATACTCCTCAAGTATTGAAGGTGGAATTGAATTCTGAAACTTATTTTCCCGTAAGTAATAAGATGAATTCATTCTTGAATATGTACTTTTAACGCCACAACTACGTTAGTATAGTAGTTGTGACATTCAAAATTGATGAGAATCAACAAGCAGCATTGAAGGATTCATTGCATGTTTCAGTTGAGCCTATCACTCGAGCGAGATCCAAGAAGATCAAAGAAGCACTTCATGGGTTTATTCAAGATATTTAGGCTTATTCAAAAACGGGGCACTCCAAGTTTGGCCTCAAAAAAGATGAAAGTTTAATAAAACTTAATCCAAAGTTTTGATGGAGTTGATCTTGCTTAATGGCTGTAATCTCCTTAATAATTGTGTGCTAATTCAAATATGGGATTTGACTTAATGGTGTAATATTGCAAGACAACTTAGCTTACATGGGTTTTTAGTAAGTTGTGAGAGTCATTAATGTGTCTAGTAAGTTGGTGTATTTATTATGTGTGTCTCCCATGCTTTTGTGGGAATTGCTCAGTACTTAATGTCCTTGTCCCCCATGCTTATGTGGGAATTGCTAAGTGTTTAATGTCTTTGTCCCCCGTGTTAGCTATATATATCTCACCATTGTAAGAGGACAATATAATGGAATAAAAATGTGAGGCTTTGTTTCTTCTTGGTTCTTTTGAGAACTTATGAACTTATCAAGGAATCCTTCCTTGTGGTGTTCAAATTTTATACCTTTGGTTCGTGATTTAATTATAGTCATTGGGTCAAGGTTTTATACCTTTGTTCATGATGCAATTATAATCATTGGGTCAAGGTTTGTTACTTTATGCCTTTGGTTCATGATTAAGTTATAATCATTGGGTCGGGGTTTGTTACTTTATACTTTCGGTTCATGTTTCATTTATAAACGTTGGGTCAGAGTTTCCTATCAAAATCTGAATTTTAGCTTTCTTAGATAAGCATTTCATCATTGTTTGCCGCGTCTCAACGCGTGTCGTTTGAGGTTCGCATCATTTGGTGTCAAAGCTTAGGCTCTAAAATCACGTTTACTATCCTTTTATCTTTTGTTTCTTGTTATCATTCTATCTTGTTCCATTCGTGTTCATTATTCATTGTTCTTGTTTTATGACGTTATCAAGTTGAAAAAAAAAAAAGACGTCAGAAAAGAAAAAAAAAAAAAGGAGACAGTCAAAAAGAAAAGAAAGAGAAAAAAAGAAAAAGAAAGGTGATATTAAAGCAACAGATCATTTGGTACTTATTAAAGTTTTTTTTTTTTTTTTCGCTTAAATTGTGACTTTTGTAGTTTCATTTCTCTCAAAAAATCTAGTTTTTTGTCCTACTCCTTTGATTTGTTGTTTCTATAATATTTTCTTACCGTTGGCATTGGTTTAATATTACATGGATTCGAGGTCGAATCCTTTTGAAGAGAAGGGGAATGATGAGAATCAACAAACACCATTGAAGGATCCAATGCATGTTTCAATTGGGCCTATCACTAGAGCGAGATCCAAGAAGATCAAAGAAGCACTTCATGGGCTTATTTAAGATATTTGGGCTTATTCAAAAATGGGGCACTCCAAGTTTGGCCTTAAGAAAGATGAAGGTTTAATAAAACTTAATCCAAGGTTTTGTTGGAGTTGATCTTGCTTAATGGTTGTGATCTCCTTAATAATTGTGTGCTAATTCAAATATGGAATTTGACTTAATGGTGTAATATTGCAAGATAACTTAGCTTGCATGGGTTTTTAGTAAGTTGTGAGAGTCATTAATGTGTCTAATAAGTTGGTGTATTTATTATCTGTCTCCCATGCTTTTGTGGGAATTGGTAAGTGTTTAATGTCCTTGTCCCCCATGTTAGCTACATATATCTCACCATTGTAAGAGGACAACATAATGGAATAAAAATGTGAGGCTTTGTTTCTTCTTGGTTCTTTTGAGAACTTGTGAACTTATCAAGGAATCCTTCCTCGTAGCGTTCAAATTTTATACCGTTGGTTCGTGATTTAATTATAATCATTGGGTCGAGGTTTTATACGTTTGGTTCATGATGCAATTATAATCATTGGGTCAAGGTTTGTTACTTTATACCTTTGGTTCATGATTAATTTATAATCATTGGGTCGGGGTTTGTTACTTTATACTTTCAGTTCATGTTTTATTTATAAACGTTGTGTCAGAGTTTCCTATCAAAATCTGAATTTAGCTTTCTTGGGCAAGCATTCCAACATTGCTTGCTGAGTCTCAACGCGTGTCATTTGAGGTTCGCATAAAAAATTCCTCTCATCAACTAAGTTTAAAAGTCATGAAGAAAATAAGCAAAATGAAGAATGACTAGAGCTCGAATGAAGATCAAACTTCAAGACATGAAGACTTAGTTAATCTTTCATGAGTAATATAATATAAGTCTCTTGTAAGTACTTCTCAAACTTATGTTTCTTTATGAAGCTCTTAGGATTAATGATTGGACTTAGAGATCTGTTTCAAATCTTGAAAAATATTTTTACAAAATCCAAATGCTATTTCAAAAAGCTAACGCTAAATGTCTTAGGGCAACCCAATAGTTGAAATTAATGATGTAATCTCAAGAGAGGGTGAATTAGGTATTTAAAAATTCTTTAGCAAAATCTGGATTTATATTAAACCTTTTAATGTAAACCAATCCTAACCTTACTTAAAAAATACAAACAACTAATCAGCGATCATACTCTACCAATTTGCAATCCTAGATATATATAAGAAACTAAAAAGCACAATTCAATTTGTACTTCAGCAATTTTGTAATCAGTTAGTTCAATATCAAAATATGAACTTCAGCAACAACCAAATATTCTCAAAGATTCAGTAATCTAAATAAGATATGTGAGATGATTATACTTTGAATCAATATAAACAATCACAAAGGGTACTTGGCTCGAGCCTATCTAACCATTAAGTATTTAAAAAATCTTTAGAAAAATCTAGATTTATTTTAAACCTTTTAATGTAAACCAATCTCAACCTCACATCAAAAATACAAACAACTAATCAACGATCATACCATACCAATTTGCAATCCTAGATATATATATATAAGAAACTGAAAAACACAATTTTAATTTGTACTTCAGCAATTTTGCAATCAGTTAGTTCAACATCAGAATCTGAACTTCAGCAACAACCCAATATCCTCAAAGATTTAGTAATCTAAACTTACTCGAGCCTATCTAACCATTAAGTATTTAAAAATTCTTTGTCAAAATCTAGATTTATATTAAACCTTTTAATGTAAACCAATCTCAACCTCACACTAAAAATACAAACAACTAACCAGCGATCGTACTATACCAAATTGCAATCTTGAATATATATATATATATAAGAAACTGAAAAACACAATTCAATTTGTACTTCAGCAATTTTGTAATCAGTTAGTTCAATGTCAGAATTTGTACTTCAGCAACAACGAAATATCCTCAAAGATTCAGTAATCTAAATAAGATATGGGAGATGATTATACTTTGAATCAATATAAACAAATTCAATGGGTACCTGGCTCGAGCATATCTAACCATTAAGTATTTAAAAATTCTTTTGCAAAATCTGGATTTATATTAAACCTTTTAATGTAAATCAATCTCAACCTCACACCAAAAATACAAACAACTAATCAGCGATCGTACTATACCAATTTGCCATCCTAGATATATATATAAGAAAGTGAAAAACACAATTCAATTTGTACTTCAGCAATTTTGTAATAAGTTAGTTCAATATTAGAATCTAAACTTCAGCAACAACCAAATATCCTCAAAGATTCAGTAATCTAAATAAGATATGTAAGATGATTATACTTTGAATCAATATAAACAATCACAACGACTTTCACCTTAGTTAACCACAATCAGATTTAGGTTTTAGAAATTCTTTGAATTTTTAGCCAATAATATGGAACATACAACCCTTCAAAGAAACCAATTTATTAACTTAAGACAAGCACAATCAGTACTCAGTATTCAGCAAATTTCCCAACACAATCAGAACATGCAGTTTATCAAGTAAATATTAATAAGATGAGAATAAAAAATACATTTGTGATGAGAAAACTGCATCGTAGGTTTACAAAAGATATCATGGACTAGGTTTACATATCTCTAAATTACAACATTCTCATTTTATTTCAATAATTTTTTTAAAAAAAAAATAAACCATTTTATTAATTATCAGTGACAGTTTTGTTGTGTCAGTCAGGCTGGTGAGTGCAAAACAATAATTATTTCTATTTTGTTTTGCTTCCTGGACAATATCAGCAACTGTTTTTATCTGTCCACTACTGTTACGAAGCCAGCCCCCGACTTACCAACCCTTTGAACTAGATATGGGTATTGCTGGTTCAACAGGGTCACGTTTTTTGTCTGACTCATTAACTAGGTTAGTTTACTGGCTACCTGTCAACATGCAAATGCATATTAATTATTAGTGACGATTTTGTTGTGTCAATCAGACTAGCTACACGAACTGCCACAACATTATTTCTATCATGTTTTGCTTCCTAAACAATATTAGCAACTATTTTTATCTGTCCACTACTATTACGAAGCTAGTCCCTGACTGACCGACCCTTTGAGCAAGATATGGGTATTACTGGTTCAACAAGGCAATATGTTTGGTCCTACTCATCAATTAGGTCAGTTTCCCAGCTGCCCGTCCACATGAAAATGCATAGTAATTATTAGTGACGATTTTGTCGTGTCAGTCAAGCGAGCTACGCGGGCGGGCACAATATTATTATTATCATATTTTGCTTCCTACACAATATTAGCAACTATTTTTAATTATCCACTACTATTACGAAGCCAGTCCCCGACTGACCAACCCTTTGAGCTAGATATGTGTATTGTTGGTTCAATAGGGTGATGTGTTTGGTCCAACCCATCAGCTAGGTCAGTTTCATGACCGCCCGTCAACATGCAAATGCATATTAATTATTAGTGACAGTTTTGTTGTATCAGTCAGATTGGCTACGCGAGCGGCCACACCATTATTTCTATCCTATTTTGCTTCCTAAAAATTATCAACAACAGTTTTTATCTGTCCACTACTATTACAAAGCCAGTCCCTGACTGACCGACCCTTTAAGCTAGATGTGGGTATTGCTGGTTCAATAATGCGACGTGTTTGGTTCGACTCATCAGCTAGGTCAGTTTCCTTATCGCCCGTCAATATACAACTACATATTAATTATTAGTGATGGTTGAGGTACCGTCGTGCATCCCATTCTTTTTTACCCAGTGGAAGAAAGACTTAAAAGGATTAAATGTTACTACCCATATCAATAAGGTGTACCTTTCTTTTTGTGAGCCTTCTCATAAGAACTCTATGGTTAAGCGTGTTTGACTTAAAGTAATCTTGGGATAGGTGACCTTCTAGGAAGTTTTCTCAGGAAGTGTGTGAGTGAGGACAAAGCACATTAAAAAGGATACATGTTGATCTATGGGGCCAGTCATTTGTCCGATAAGGCCCGCCCCTTGTTGTCTGGTCCAAGTGAGGGAGGAGAGACACAGTGCTCCTTAGCAGACCCAAGTCGAGGCGTTACAAAATGGTATCAAAGCAGTTACCCAGCCGGAAGTGTGATGAGATTCACATCACCTGGGTTTGGAAATGTGGGTGCGCAACGAAGACGTTACGTTCTGTAAATAGGGGAGAATGTGATACCCTGTGGAACAAATGCTTAAAAGGATTAGATGTTACTACCCATATCAATAAGGTGTACTTTTCTTTTCGAAAGTCTTTCCATAAGAACTTTATGGTTAAGCGTGCTTAGCTTGGAGTAATCTTGGGATGTGTGACCTTCTGGGAAGTTTTCTCAGGAAGTGTGTGAGTGAAAACAAAACATACTGAAAAGGACATGTATCAATCTGTGAGGTCAATCTTTTGTCCGATAAGGCCCGCCCTCCTATTGTCTGGTCCAGGTGGAGGAGGAGAGACACAGTACCCCCTGGTAGACTCAGGTTGGGGGCGTTACATTAACATCTTCAGAAGATCTCTCAAAGTTCACTATGTACAGATACAAAACTAATACAACACTATTAGTGACGGTTAAAAAAACTCGTCGTCAATAATAGACTATTAGTGACGGTTCGGAAAAACCATCGCTAATAGTAGGCTATTAGTAAGGGTTCTCATAAACCGTTACTAATATTGCTGATATTTTTCTGTCAACAAATGCAAAGTGATGGTTTCGTAAAATGTTACTAATACAAGACTATTAATGATAATTTTCATAAACCATCGCTAATAATAGGCTATTAGTAACAGTTCTTGTAAATCGTCACTAATATTTTGGACTTTTTCCTAGTCAACAAATGCATTATTAATGATGGTTTCCTAAACCGTTACTAATACAAGACTATTAATGACATTTTTTTATAAATCATCGCTAATAATATACTATTCGTAACGGTTCTTATAAATCGTCACTATTATTGTTGACTTTTCTCGATCAAGAAATGCATTATAAATAACAATTTATAAAACTGTTACTAATATAACATTATTAGTGACAGGTATATAACCATTACTAATAAGGTCATTTAAAGGCGCCTCAAAATCGTTACAAATACCCCAAGAAACGTCGCTAATATTTTCCTGAGATAATTTTAGTACGAAAAGTGGTTTTCCGTGACAAAATGGTTTTTAGTGACGGTTTATAGTGTTGTGTTAGTGATGGCTATCACTAATACTCTATTTTAGTGACAAATTTCAAACCCTCACTAATGCTAAAAACCAAGTTTTCTTGTAGTGCTAAGATTGTTCTTAAGACACTAAAAAGAGTTTAAAATCTAACAAGTAAAATAAATATTCTTAATTTGTAACATTAATTTGTACTTCTATTATTTTAATCATAGTTTTTAATTATTAGTTGATTAAAGGCAAAAGTAAACTTGAGTTCAATTAGATTTTTATTTGTTTTACTATTTTTTTCCCAATATTCTTTGTTTTTTCCATGATATTTTATTGTCTAAATGATTGCATGTAATGTAGCTCGTAAAATTAAGCGCTATAGTTCCCATATTCAATAATAGAAGGTAATGTCAAAACTATTTTTATTAGTTCACTTGATTAATGTAGAATAAAAAAGTTCATAAAATGATTAAAACTATAGTCAATTTAGAATAATTAAATTAAAAAATAACAAGAATATCAAATATATATTTGTTTTGAAATAGTCAATTTTTTTAAAAAAATATATTTTTTACGGAAAAGACTTTTAAAAGCCTAAAGGAGAAAACTTGCATCCTATATCGCCATTAATATTAAAGAAGTGAGTTAATCACCAAAAAGAAATTAGTATCCAATATTGATCATTTACATCTTTTATTTTTTTTAATTTAAACAGTATTCAGAAAAAAGATTTTAAACATTATATAAAAGATATACATTTTCATATTTGATTATTGGAAAAATAATATACATTTTCATATTTGATTATTGAAAAAATAAAAATAAAATGATAAATATTTAAAATATAAGTTTAATTTTTTATGCAATATTAAGTTATAATTTTATTTAATCGTAGAATTATGCAAAAAAAATTCATTAATATATGATTAAAAAAAAAAAAAGGACAGCAAACATACTTTCCTTTTTTTTTTTTTTTTTCACTTCTCTCTCTTTCGTTTGAAAAAGTAAAAGAAACTCTTCCCCGAAACGGAGAGGTTAAGGAGAAAAACAATCATCGCAATCACCGCATCAGCCACCGCAGATTTTAAAGACTGATCAGATAGTCAAAGTCACTCCATCAGTTGACTAATACAATCAGCATTTAGCCCAATCACAATTCACAATCCCATCTACCACTCTCCTTCCCAACTTAACTTAACCCTCCTTAAGCCGCTAACCGTTCCATCCCTCCCCCGCCCGACGCTGCTAAGAACTTCCCGCTTTCGTCTTTTCTAGGACCCTATCTCTCTTTCTCTCTCTCTAGAACATGGCATGGCATGGAGGTGTAGAAGCAGTAGCTGAATTGCGACCATGAAAAGTTTGAACGGTTGACGGAAGCTATGGACTTCTCCCGCAGTTGCAGACTCCTGCTTCTCTTCTTCCTGCTCGCTTTCGCTGGATATCGATCCTGCAATTCCCAAATCTGCAACTCTGGGGATCGCTATCTCGTCTCCAAGGCCTTCAGGTCCGTCGCTGGTTTCGAACCCTCCAGCTGGTTTAAACCCCTTAATTCCAGCTGCCTATACCCTCCCATCACTGAAATAAAGCTCTCTTCCCGGAATCTCGCCGGCACACTTTCATGGCCGTTCTTCAGGAACTTGTCTCACTTGCAGAGACTCGACATCTCCGGAAATTATCTGGTAGGGTCGGTTCCGGGCTGGTTGTGGTCGTCGATTCAGACCCTGGTCGAAGTCAATCTGTCCCAGAATCAGTTCGGAGGGAGCGTCGGGTTCGACCCGTCGTACTCTTCGTCTCCGTCACCGATTCGGGCCCTGAATCTCTCCCGCAACAGGTTCACCAATCAGGTTCGGCTGTCGGGGTTTCGGAATCTCAAAGTGCTTGATCTTTCGCACAACGATCTGAGGATTTTGCCTTCTGGGTTCACCGACCTCCCCCACCTCGAGTACTTGGACGTCTCGAGCTGCAACATTTTTGGGAAATCAAAATCCGTTTCGACTCTCCGCACGCTGAAGTACTTGGACGTTTCGGATAATGCCATGAACGGTACTTTCCCCGCCGATTTTCCGCCGGTCCTTACCCTCGAGTTCTTGAACATCTCGCTCAACAACTTCACCGGAGTCCTCAGCCCCGAGAATTCCAAGAAATTTGGAAAAGCTGCGTTTATTCGTGCTGGGAATTTCTCAGAATATTCGGAAACGCCACTTCACAAGCCCCAATCCGTGATCGTGAAAAGCCTCAAATCAGATGGGAAAAGACCTCTGGTCGTTGGATTGTCCTCCGCGTCCGGAATATTAATATTCCTGGTCACGGCCTCGGCCGTTTGTGTTTGTTACTTTCGCCGGAAGAAAAAGATACGGTCAATGAATAAATGGGCCATATCCAGACCGATTCAACCGCCGTTCAGGATCGAGAAATCAGGGCCGTTCCAATTCGAAACCGAGTCCGGCACGTCATGGGTGGCCGACGTCAAAGAATCCTCCTCTGCCCCCGCGGTGATGTTCGAAAAGCCGTTGATGAAGCTCACGTTCACGGACCTAATCGCCGCCACTTCGCAGTTCGGCAAAGAGTCCCAACTTGCCGAGGGCAGGTGTGGCCCTCTCTACCGGGCCGTCCTTCCAGGCGACCTCCATGTCGCAATCAAAGTTCTAGAAACTGCCAGAGAAGTCGCCCGGAATGACGCCGTCGCCATGTTTGAAGAACTCTCCGGGCTCAAGCACCCCAACCTCTTACCCATCTCCGGCTACTGCATTGCAGGTACCGTACAATAACCGCAATAAATCTACGTTTTTCCCAATTTAATGCTTCACGAGTGCGGACACTTTTGGCTGACAAGACTTAACGCAGGCCATGGCCATGATTGTGCGTAGGGAATCGCGACCTCACGGGACATTATTTTGAACATTCATTTTCTGCATGCATTGTTTTGTTTATTCGTCTATTTATTTCTACGTTTGCAGGGAGGGAGAAGCTGGTTTTGTACGAGTTCATGTCGAACGGCGACTTGCACCGGTGGCTCCACGAGCTGCCGGCGGGGGAGCCCAACGTGGAGGATTGGAGCTCAGATTTGTGGGAGTATCACAACGAAGGAGATACTGTGCCCAGGTTGCGCTCGCCGGGAAAGATGATGTGGCGCATGCGCCACCGCATCGCGGTGGGGATAGCTCGCGGGCTGGCGTACCTCCACCACGCGGGTTCGAAGCCCATCGTGCACGGCCACCTCGTGGCCTCCAACGTCCTGCTGGCCGATGACTTCGAGCCCCGGATCGCGGACTTCGGATTCCGGAGAGACGGCGATGCGGGGTCGACGGAAGACGACGTGTACTGCTTCGGCGTGGTGTTGATGGAACTTCTGACAGGGAAGCCGGGGTCGGAAGAGACGGTGTCGTGGGCGAGGAGATTGGTGAAGGAGGGGTTGGGGGCGGACGCGCTGGACCCGCGGCTGAGACTCGATGATGACTCGGTGAGTGAGGCAGTGGAGAGCCTCCGAGTGGGGTACTTGTGCACGGCGGAGTGGCCTGGGAAAAGACCCACCCTGCGACAGGTGTTGGGCTTGCTGAAGGACATACATCCCACGGCGGACTTCAGTTGACCCACGGCCCTTGCTCACACGCGGCGGTCTTTGGTCTAATGTGACGTCGTTCTGTTCACTGTTTTTATTCGTTTTTTTTTTTCTTTTAAATTATTGAAATGAGTAGACAAAGCTTTAAAGTAGAAAAAAAGAAAAAAGAAAAAAAAAAGAAGAAGAAAAAGAAAAAGAAAAAGAAAAAGAGAAGTGGACAAAATGAGGTGGAGGGATGAGTTGGGAGAGGAGGCTTCTTTTAACTTTGGGCAGAGAATCCCACTGATGGCCTTGTTTGTCTCTTTGGAAGGAGGTGGTAATATTAAGTTACTTCTAGTTATTTCTATTTTATTATGTAAATGTGTAGGATTTGTTTGGATGGAAAATTTTTTATCCTCTAAAGAAAGAAAAATTGAAGAACCTATCATTTAATTTATTTTTCTTTATACTAAATCATATTAAAAAGCAAGGATTTGTTCGTATATAATTGAAAAAAAAAAAAAAAATTTAAAAAGGTTGAATGTAAATTGGAAATGAAACTGAAATTTTATTTATTGGTTTTACCTAATATTTTAATATTAAAATATATATGAGTGAAATATTTTATTTTTATATATTAATGTTTTTTAAAATTCCCAATGGGATTGTAAAGATTTTCTTTAATTATTTTGATACGTATATATTTAATTTTTTCACATTTCAAACGAAATTATAATGAGCGATCTACATATTTACATGTTAAAATAGGAATGACTGACTTGAGATCACCGTCCATCTTGATTGAATTTCTTATTCTAAGCCATTTACATTTTATTGTTCTTTTATTTCCTTTATTCTCTCTCTCTTTTTTTTTTTTTTTAAAGTATTGCTGGGGGAGATATCCAATTATTATAATAAAAATGAAAGAATGGCCTACAAGAATTACGGTTAAATTGGTGAAGCAAATGAGGATGGATTGGGGGGGCGGGCGCTGGTCTTTTTCAATTTGGGACCAGGGCGGTTTGTAATCTTTCGGCTGCCTTTACTAGTCAAATTGAAAGCCAACACGTCCACAACTTTCTTCCCATTCTACGTCTCTCTCTCTCTCTCTCTCTCTCTCTCTCTCTCTCACGCACGCACCTTAGAATTTTGCCATGTGCAGGAGAGTAAGAACAAAGAAAAAATTAAGAATTGAATTTGTGGAAGTTGGGTGATTGTAGCACTAGATTCTCCCATGCTTACACAATCTTTAGGAGGAAGCTGGAAGTTGCCAATGGAATTCTGGGTGGTATCCTTGGATTTGGGGGGTCAGTAATCATTTTTTAAAAATAGTTTTGTGGGTTCTATTGAGGATATCTCTGTTATTAGTTCCTCAAATTAAAGATCATGTAAAAGTGAATCCTCTTCTCTTACAGAGCATGTCTTTAAAGATGAAGCACTAAACCCCATGCACTCTTTCAAAGCAACTCTTCCAAAAATTTTGGACCTTCCTAAACTTTGATTGGCCTATGTGAAACTACAGCGGTGGTACCAATTTTGCTCAATTTACTTAAAAATAAATAAACGTGCATGGTTGGACCCCTAAATTCTCTCAAATCATACAAGTCTACCGCATAACCTATCCATGCCTCTCCTGCAACTCTCTCATCTAGTAATACCCTTGATAGATTAAATGAGAAACACGTAGCATACTCGCTGACTTTACCAAGAAGTTCCTTGTAAGTCCTACATATAACCTATCATGCTCACAAAACTCCTTGAATACCAGCGTACTCAATTCCATTGTTTGACCTGAGAAACTTTTTCCGGATTTGGTATTTCACCTCAGTTACAAGTTAAACGTAACAAACATTTCCAACTTGTGCCACATAAAATACCCCCAGACCTTTCGTAATAAACTCACGAAATACTGATGTCCAACCCGTGACGCTACCCTCACCGATCCCTTAACATCCAAAACAATGTACTTACGAATACCCTCTGTTTGGTGTGTGGTTGTTTTACACAAAACAGTATTATCTGACTTAGAACTTTTAGCTGCAGCTCCACCTACAATTATGTTACCCAGCAGTGCATAGAGATTCCCTGCTAACCTATGTCTCTTCATCACCATCCATATGCCTTTACACACCTTCATTGTCCCACTTTCAGACTTGTAACTATATCCGTTACAATCCATAATGCCCAATGATATCACATAATTCTTTTATAGATCAGGTACATTCCTTACACCACATAACTTCCTTACCACGCCATCATATATCTTAATTATGATATTCCCCATTCTGAAAGCTTTGTAGATAGTATCATTTCCTATCAGAACAGAACTAGAATTCACCAATCTATAAGTGGTGAACCAGTATGTGTTGGGCATCATGTGAAAAGAATGTCCTAAATCTATGATCAAAGAATCTGTGAGGTGTTCTGAACCCAATGAAATAGAAAGTATATTGTTAGCTTTACCGTGAACCCAAGAGGGGGGTGAATTTGTATTTTCAAAAATTAATGCCCTAGGTTAATCCCCTAACAACAATATTATACAACCTTATGGTCAATCTAATGCAGATAAATTAAATCAATTTAAATATGCAGGGGAAATTAAATTACACAATAAAATTAACCAAGCATGCACTAGAAAGTGGTAAATAAGAGATGACACCCAGAAATATTATCGAGATTTGGCAAACTACCTACGTCCCCACCTTGGCTAACAAGTACAAGGATTATCACTATAAAGGTCACTTAACGAGTGGAGCGGCACCTAAACAATCAGGTCAATTAGCACAGCGCTGACCTCAACCTTTACAGATAATTCTTACCGGGCTGGATTACCACCCCCTTAGGTCATGCCTGAAATATAACAGTATTTTCACAATATGACAAGGTACAGTGATTATGCTTCTCAGTAAAGCAGATGTGTACCAAACGTAATCAATCACAAGAACATCAATAGTATATAATATGTAACCCCCAAGGTGTGGTTCAGGTGGTAGTACGGGTTGCGGGAATGCCTCTCATAAGGTCAGGTGTTCAAACCCTCCCGGGTTCATTTCCGCCCTCGGATTCCTGAAATTTACCTCCATTTGGAGTTGTGAAGTCGGCTTCAAAGGGTGCAGGATTAGTCACGTGGACCGTAAAAACAGACACATGGAAATCTGGTGCATAATCCAAAAAAAAATAGCATATAATATGTAAGTTTAGTGATGTGAATATCTGTCCAAACAACACTCAACAAGATATTATCACCAGAATGTTCAAGAGTGTTCTAAACAAGCTATATCTTTGAAATAAATTATATTAAATCTCAATAACAAATCAAGGTTTCAAAGATGCAAATCAAATACTCAAACTAACTCAAAGGATTTACTTCAATGAAATATGCACAAAAGTAGTTTGAAAATATTTTGACTTGTAGGAAATATTTTTGCACAATAAAAACAAAGTTATATGACACTTGCAATAATAATGCAAATATCCTAAAGCTTGTTAGTTTATCCCAACACAAGATTTATAATAGTGAAATCTATGGGATAAACTTAACTAAAACTCCCCAAGAATAACTCAAACAATCAAACAAGAATAGTGAGAGTATTAATAATATCTAGTCATCACAAGCACACTCAATAAGCTCTCATAATATCAGGATGTATCAAGGGAATGAATTTTGATAGTATTTGGGCAATATGAGCTTTTGGAAGTATAGAGGATTTTTCACTTAATGATTTTTGCTAATCACACTTAATCCACACAAATTAACTCATATTTATAGACCAAGGTAAAAATATAACCGTTTAGGATCTATAGGGTATTATTAGAAAAGGTTTAAACTGGTTTAAAAAAATTAACCCAACTTTAGGCTTTTAACCTTAGTAAAAATTTAAGTAACCTAAGAAGATTCAGGTGGTTAAACTTAAGTTCGGTCGCCTGAATAGACTCAGCTAAAAAAATTATTTTAAACTGTTCGGGTGCCCGAGTTCAAGCTTGGTTGGCTGAACAAAAGTCAGAATGTTTTTGTCCATAGTTCAGGTGCCCGGTGCTTAGTTCGGTTAACCGAACTAACAAGTTAGGTCGCCCAAGGCTTGATTTGAACTATGAGGTTCGGCAGCCTAAGTTGGTGAGAAGTCCCTTTTTAAGGGTTCGGTCGCCCGAGAACGATGCATTCATTCTTGGTTCGGTAGCCCAAACCTCAAGTCAAACTACTAACTTTCCAGCAGTTCGAGCGCCCAAGGAGTTTTGAACTCTTGGGGTTCGGTCACCCGACCTCACTCATTTTATGCTAATTATATTCAATTTAATTCCTATTTACACACCTGATTATGAATTATATTTGTGTATGAGTGTTGGGTCCTAAGGTCTTATTAGCGTCTTACTGAGCTTACAGTAGGTAATTATTACAGACCTTATATCCTACTTACTATTATAAACCCATATCACATAAAATGAATTTACAACATGAAACTAATCTTTAGGATCTTCATGCTTTCATGTGCCATTACTTGATCTGCTTGAATGAACCTGCAAATACACTTGAAAGCCATTAAATACTTGAGTATTTGTCATTATCAAAACCGGGTGTGACCTATAAGGTCAACATTCTCTCCCTTTTTGATGATGACAAATACATTGTGCAAAAAATGGGTATAGCTTTAGAAGGCTCTCCCCAACAATATGCATAATGTAAAACTTTTAAATAATTTCCATTTAAGTTCAATTCAACCCAATTTTCAAGTCAACTCAATTTTTGCCTCTTATCCATCTCCCCCTTTTAGCACCAGAAAAAAGGGTTATGAATTAATAGCCTTAGGCAATGAGTATAAATCATTAGTATACAAGATAAGTTAGGGAATTTTTAAAAAAAATTCGGTAGTATGCCATTTGAAAATAGGACATTTCCCAAAAAAAAAATCCTGTATAAAAATGGCCTGCTTTGAGTTTTTAAGATCTAATAGTTTATCCACAACTACTCAACTCAAATAGTTCTAGTATGATCAATACATAAAACATAAATACAATCATCATCATGCAGTAGATAAAACATAACCAATCCCATAAAGTCCAAGCTAATGAAAGATACCAATCAATTGTTATATTAATTGTTAGACCTTGAAATTATTAGAAAGCTCCCCCTATGTTTATGCAAACTATAAAATATCTAGGAAGTATTTCTACTATGCATAAGACCTAGTTCATGTCTAATTTGTATGAACCTATCTTTAGGAAGTGGTATAGTGAAAATGTCAGCCCATTGGTCATTTGTGCATACAAACTCAAGTGTCACATCCCCTTTCTACACATGATCACGAAGGAAATGATGTCTAATCTCAATGTGTTTAGTTCGTAAATGTGAGATAGGATTCTTTGAAATGTTGATTGCACTAGTATTACAACATTTAATCGGTATCGTATCGTAGTGCAACCCAAAATCCATAAGTTGTTGTTTCATATAAAGAATTTGAGCACAACAACTTCCAGTCGCGATATATTATGCTTCGGATGTAGATAGTGCAACTGAGTTTTGTTTCTTGGATAACTAAGAAATGAGAGATTGTCCTAAATAGTGAAATGAGAGATTGTCCTAAATAGTGACTAGTGCTGCTAGTACTCTTCCTATCAACTTTACTACTGGCAAAGTCAGCATCAGTATACCTCACAATCTCAAAGGTAGTATGCTAAGGATACCATAAGCCTAACTCTATGGTTCCAACTAGATACCTAAGGATTTGTCTAACTGCTAATAGATGAGATTCCTTAGGAGCGGCCTGAAACCTAGCACACATGCACACACTAAACATAATATCAGGCCGACTAGCAATGAGATATAGAAGACTTCCAATCATGCCACGATACAATTTCACATCAACAGGGATTCCTTGCTCATTTTTATCAAGTTTGATGGAAGAACTCATAGGGGTACCAAGAATTTTACTATCTTCCATATTAAATTTCTTTAGCAAGTCCCTGACATATTTAAATTAGCATATGAAAGTTCCATATTTACCTTGTTTAATTTGCAACCCTAAAAAGAAACTAAGTTCACCCATCATGCTCATTTCAAATTCGCTTTGCATGCATATGGCAAACTCATTACACAACTCATCATTAGTGGCTCCAAAAATAATATCATCAACATAAATTTGAAAGATAAACATATTGTCATTTTTGGATTTGTTGAAAAGTGTAGTGTTAATCTTGCCACAGGTAAACTCAATTTCTAGTAGAAACCCACTAAGTCTCTCATACCAAGCTCTAGGAGCTTACTTCATTCCATACAAGGCTTTGGAGAACCGGTATGCATGATCTAGATATTTATGATTTTCAAAATCGGGTGATTGCTCTACATACACTTCTTCATTAATATAGTCATTAAGAAAAGCGCTTTTAACATCCACTTGAAATAATTTAAAATTTTTAAAAGCGGCATAAGAAAGTAGCATATGAATGGCTTCCATCCTAGCAACGGGAGCATAGGTTTCATCAAAATCAATTCCCTCTTCCTGATTATAACCTTAGACAACTAGTCTATCCTTATTCCTAGTTAGTACCTCATTCTCATCTTTCTCATTTCTACATACCCATTTGATTCTAATAATTGTATGATCACTTGGCCTAGGAACTAGGGTCCACACTTTACTTCTTTTAAATTGATTAAGTTCTTCTTGTATGGACATCCCCCAAGACTTATCCTCTATTGCTTCTTTAATAGTTTTAGGTTCTTCTTGGGACAAGAAAGTAGAATGACTCACTAGGTTCTTCAAGGAAGATCTTGTGGCTGCACCACCGGATGGTTCACCTATGATTTGATCTATAGGATGGTTTCTAATGAATTTCCATTCTCTAGGCAACTCCTGAACTTCATTTTCATTGTCATTATCTTCAGATGATTTATCATTTATTTCTGAATTTTCACTTGCATTGCTTTCAATAGATAACTTGTCTTAGCATTTTCTAATGTTAATATCATCTTCATCATCTTTCTTAGAAAATGGATTAGATTTATCAAATACAACATGAATAGACTCAATAACAGTTAAAGTTCTTTTATTGAAAACTTTATATGCTTTACTATTAAGAGCATATCTTAGGAAAATACTTTCATCAGATTTAGAATCAAATTTCCATAGATGTTCATTATCCCTAAGCATAAAGCATTTACAACCAAAAACATGAAAATAGGAGATATTAGGTCTATGGTTGTTCCACAATTCATAAGGGGTTTTATTAAGTGAAGGCGACATAACATGCAGCATTTATGGCGTCAGCCTAAAAATATTTATGTAGCTTATGTTCATTCAGCATAGTTCTACCCATTTCTTGTAATGACTTATTCTTTCTTTCTACCACGCCATTTTGTTGAAGGGTCCTAGGTGCAGAAAAGTTATGTGATATGCCCTCTAGGTTATAATAATTTTCTATCCCTTCATTTTTAAATTCAGTGCCTCTATCATTTCTTATGTGAGTTAACTTATAGCCTTTTTCATTTGAATTCTTCTGCAAAGCTTAGTAAACTGTTCACATGATTCATTTTTATGTGAGAGAAATAGCACCCATGTGAACCTAGAATATCATCAACAATTACAAAGGCATGTGATTTTCCACCTAAACTTTGCACTGAATTAGGACCAAATAAATCTAAGTGAAGCATTTCAAGTGGTCTAGTGGTAGATATGAATTTCTTTTTCTTAAAACTTGATTTTGTTTGCTTACCCATTTGACATGCATAACAGATTTTATCTTTCACAAATGGTGTTTTAGGCAAGCCTTTTACTAAATCTTTTCTTACTGGTTTTGGCAATAAGTCCATTCTAGCATGTCCTAAGCCCCTATGTCATAACCAACTAACTTCATTTATTACATAAAAACAAGTTACTTGTTGTGAAGCTAAATTGTCAAAAGTAGTAGTATATACATTTTCATGGCGATCTGCAATAAAAAGAACTTTATGATTTGATTTACTTTCAACTATGCATTTATCATTATCAAATGACACCTTGTATCCTTTACCATACAATTGACTAATGCTCAACAAATTATGTTTCAAGCCATCAACTAATAGAACTTTATCAATAATTAGAGAAGGATTCTTACCGACCTTACCTATGCTAATGATGCGTCCCTTTGCATTGCTTCCAAATGTCAAGCACCCTCCATCCTTGGGAGTGATTGAAGCAAATTTTTCCTTCTCACCGGTCATGTGTTGTGAGCACCCGCTATCCAGGTACCACTTGTTCTTAGAGGATGACGATCTTAAACACACCTGCAAGATAGGCTAAATAACTGACGTTGGTTCTCAAATTTTGTTGGGTCCACAGGGGTTAGTGACTGGATCACCCTTTTGTAACAACCTGAAAATCTTAATATAAAGTGAAATATAATAAATAGAAAAGTCAACCTGAACCCGTGGGTAATGGGGAAACCTGTCATTCACAACGGAAACCTACGCAGCAGTAAACATAAATCACATTTTCAAAACCATAGACTACATAATACCAGAGTTTACTACATCACCAAAGTACTGTATTTATATACAACCTCCAAAACATCAAAATAACCCTAGGATCATACAACAAAAATCTCTTGATCCTAGATCAATGCTTACCCTTCTAGTAGGGAAGCTCAATTCACTCAACGGCGGCCTTGACCCGCCGGTCTCTCTAGGTTTCCTGAAAATCATTTAATGTTCGGGGGTGAGACACTTCTCAGTAAGGAAAAATAAACTAAATACAGCTGTGTGACAACATGAACATTTAAGGCAATTATATATATACAGTACATTTCATATTTTTGTAAACGTTCATCATATCGTACTGGATAATCACATACTTTCATATTTGCTAATAAATCATATCATACATAAAACATCTGTTATAACTGATAATACTGAAAACATACTTAGGATGAATAGTTAACTCATATCATGTATTACCCCCTATGACGGGTTGTACAGCCCAAAGGCGGGACTCGACAATGGCTGGACGACCACTACCGAATTAAAAATGTTTGTAAGCACGATGGGCCCGCCACACCCTGGTCCGAACTACCAGGTGGACGTCCACACTGGACTGAAAGCCACATCGACTATCCATCTCCTACCCCCTCGTGGGGTGGTTAGCACTAATCTGATCATAGATATATGATCTATAAGCTATGGTACCGAGCTCCTAAACTGAACTAAACTAACATCCGGGTTTTGATAACATATAATACATGATAATATAGCATCTTTCATAATTTCATAAATACGGCATCGTGCCGAACATCAATTTATACATACGACCTCGCGCCGAAAATCATTTCATAAATACGGCCTTGCACCGAACATTTCATAAATATGGCCTCGCACCGAACATTTCATTAATACGGCTTCGCGCCGAATATTTCATATATACGGCCTCGCTCCGAACATTTCATATATAGATATGGCCTTGCGCCAAAATCATTTCATGTATATCATTCTGAAAATAAATAAATTATCATGTATTTTCAACATCATTTGTACTGTAACATTTAATATTCCTGAAAACATGCTTCATTCGTAACAAAGTCACATCGTAATACATTTCATGTAAAGTAATATTCATGCCATACATTTATTGTATGAAGCCATACATTGTATTCTAAAAATCATAATTCCTGGCACCTCATGTATATATATACATTTCAACATAATAGCAGTATTTTCCCAAATGTGCATTTCCTTTGTAATATACAGATATAATACATGTTTTCCTAAAAATAAATTTACTCATACATAATAATAATTTGCATGAAAAATAACTACTTTAGTTTATTCCTTGACCTAGCTACTGAGAAAAGCCCCTATAAATTCTGGACTTACACACATAGGATTTCCTAATCAATACCCTGAAAATGAAAACTCTTAGTACTAAATTTCAGTATTTTCATGCGAATATCATTTCCTATAACTACAGTAGGACCAAATTCGGTATAAAAAGCCTTACATCAACTCAGGGATGATTTTCAACGTAGTTCCACCGACGATACGCTTCTGCAGATTTAGAAAGGACTTCCCCTGGAGCGTCGTGGTGGCTTCAAATCATCGATCCGGTGAAAATTCGGCCCAAAATTGAAGGGAGAAGAGGAGGGAGCCGAAGGGAGGGAGAGAGGGTGAGATTTTTTTCTAAATTTTGACGTTTAAATCCGGATTTTTGATATTTATAGGATTAGATTCGTCGATGAAACACATCACCTTGTCGACGAGTCTTGTACAAAGTTCGTCGACGAACCTGCACCTTCGTCGAAAAATTTTAGACTTCCCCAAAACCCTCTCTTGGTATCTTCTCGTCAACAAATCTTGTCTTCGTCGACGAGGCCCTGATAATTTCCCTCGGTTATTCCTTCCAAAGTGTAATGTTGTTGACGAACGTGAAGCGTTCGTCGATGAAGTCGACTTCCTCCTTCTATTACTTTCCATTTCCCTTCCTCTTTATTATTTAAATCCCATTATTATTCGGGTTGTCACATTCTCCCCTCCTTATAAAATTTCTTCCTCGAAATTTTCTATTCATATAATTCATCATCCCTTATTAGGCAAAATGGTCTACTTATTTTATTACTTACCCTCACTTATGGCGGAGGAATACCGTGGTTACATCTCAAGTCTTGGGAGATTATATATACCAAAATAAAATTTCCCCCAAAACTAAAATACGTTTTACTACTAGAATATTATATGTACCTGCAAAAGAAGCATTACATATTTACTCACATTTCTTAATCATATATGGACTTCTTGGAATATTTTCGGGTATTTCTGTCTGATCTGTTCCTCGAGTTCCCAAGAAGTCTCTTCTACTGTGTGATTCCTCCATAGAACTTTTACTAGAGGAATCTTCTTATTACGTAGTTCCGGTTCCTTTCTGTCCAGAATCTGCATTGGTATCTCCTCATAAACTAGCGAATCACTGAGCTCTTACTCACCAGGGCTTCGTTGACGAGTACATAAGGAATTTCGTCGACGAGCACATAAGGAAATTCGTTGACGAATACAGGGTCTCGTCGACGAGAAAATACTGAGAGGGGGTATGGAGCAGCCTGAATTTCGTCGACAAATACAAGGACTCGTCGATGAATTTAATGAAAGACTCGTTGACGAGGTGACGTGTCTTGTCGACGAATTTGGCAGTATAAATATTTGAAAACTGGGATTTTTATCCATTTTCCAGCGCCCCTCTCTTTCTCCTCTCTCTCTCTCTATGAATCCTCTCCCTTCTCTCTTCGATTCCGGCCCCACCAGTCGCCGGATCGACGATCCGAAGCTACCATGATGCCCCTGACGGAGTTCTCTACAAGTTTTCCGGAGTGGATCGTCGGGAAAGCAAAGTTGAATTTCATCCCAAATTCAGGGTAAGGTCTTTTATCCAGATTTTGACCTTATAACAGTTATAGGAAATGATGTAGGCAAAAAAATACTAATATTTTGTTCTGAGATATTGTGTTTTCAGGATGTTGAATTAGGAATCCTGCGGGTATAAAGCCAACATTATATAGGGGCTTTTCAAAGTTAAGGTAAGGGAAATATGCTATGCTATGAGTTTTCATAATGCAATTAGAGATTTCATCGACACATGTTTATATCAGTTTATTATATAGTATTTACAGATTATGAGTTTAAATACTGGTGTGGCCTAAATAGACTTTTATGTGACAATGCAAATTATATAGCTTTTATAATATATATATATATATATATATGTATGTATGTATGTATCATACTATACTAAATGCATGAAAGTAAACATCATATACAGTTTACTTAGTTTTTCCCAATATATGAAATTATACATAGTATATAGGTGTAGATATAGATATATTCACAAAGACTATACAGAGAGATTTACATGCATATACAATATTCTTATGAACAATTTCATGAAATAGACAGATACATATATATGTATACACGCATACAATTTTATTCAGATCAGTATTTATATTACAGCTTTATATAGAACAGTACACACAGAGTTTTTAGCATGCCATGTTCCTATTACTATAACATACAGAGTATACAGACAGAGTATATAGACAGAATATACAGACAAAGATACAAAGGTAGCATCAAGATGCTACGGATGCAGCATACAGTTTTACAGTATATATATACAGTACATAAAGATAGCATTATGGTAATTTTGGAACATGGCGAAAACAATAACAGAATATATATATATATATATATATATATATATATATATGTATATAGTATCAGATCCCTATGGAAAGATTACAGACAGATACTATACAGATATAGAATATAGAGCACGGTACCATTGCTATATACAGATAGAGTGCAACCACATATCTCAGATAGTGTGTGGGTACCGTCTAACTGTGCTCGGAGAGGATGTAGCTCCCTAGTACGTTGGGTAGAGGGGGCCAGTTAGACGAGGTAGCAGCCAGTCCCGCACCTAGGAGAGGATGTAGTTTGGCCGGACTGAGGTAGTGTAGAGTATATTGACTTATCTGGAGGGCCAACTAGATAGAGTCTCGCCTGTGGGCCGCACAACCCTGTCATGAGGGGTCAAATCATGACGTACAGAGTCGCAGGGAATAAGTACAGTTAAATATATGTATACAGTTTACAGTATACGATGAGTATAGTATGATATTATCAGTATGAAAGTAGAAAATACAAATGATACAGTATATTTTAAATTGAGAAAGATAGACATGCTTGAAAGATGTATTTTTTACAGATTGCTGCACTACAATTCAGTGGCTATTTTTAAAAGTATTCTTAACTTAGCTGTCACACACTAATAATAACATATTTCCACTTACTGAGCGTCGACTCACCCCATTACTTTACCACTTTTCAGGTGAGCCAGTTAGGCGAGCAGATCAGGCTCGCGGATAGAAAGTAGTCAGATCACCCTAGTTATAGGGTGATTTTTGTTAGAACTGTATATTTTTGAGTAGACGAAGCTAGAAGGGTATTTTTGTGTGACCATGGTTTGTATATATATAGAATTCTGGTATTGCATAGTAAATATGTAAATGTTTGCATGATTTATGTTCCGCTACTTAGGTATGGATGTAAATGCACAGATATATTTTTATAAAAAAAAAATATATGAATTTTGAGGTCGTTACAATAGCTGATAATATGAGAAGGATCTGGGATGTATTTCCTCAACATGGATATGTGGAATATGTCAAGCATCCTGGATAGTTTAGGTGGCAAAGCTAGCCTGTAGGCCACCGGCCCCACTTTCTCTAAAATCTCAAACGGACCGATAAACCTAGGGCTAAGTTTACCCTTCCTACCAAACCTTATAACTCCTTTTAATGGAGCTATCTTCAAAAGCACATGATCACCAATATCAAGTTCTAAATTCCTGCGACGATTATCGGCATAACTCTTCTGTTGACTCTGAATTGTTCTGATTCTTTCCCTGATGAGTCCAACTTTATTGTACACCTACTGTACCATCTCTGGCCCCACAACTCGCCGCTCACCCATCTCATCCGAATACAAAGGAGATCGACATCTCCTATCGTACAAAGCCTCAAACGGTGTCATGCCAATACTGGACTGATAACTGTTATTATACGCGAACTCTACCAGCGGCATGAACTGAGTCCAACTACCCCCAAAATCTAAAACATATGCTCGGAGCATATCTTCTAGTATCTGTATCGTCCTCTTAGTCTACCTGTCTGACTAAGGATAGAATGTCATGCTAAAAGATAGCTGAGACCCTAAAGCTTCCTGTAAGCTTCTCCAGAACCGTGACGTGAAACGCGAATCTCGATCTGACACTATAGATACTGGCACCCCATGAGAACAAACTATCTGTTGGACGTAAATCTCTGCCAATCGACTGAGGGGATAACTGATCTTGATAGGGAGAAAATGGGCGGTCTTTGTCACGCCCTGAACCCTGAAATGGGACCCACCCAGGGGTGAAAATGTAACCTAACCTGTCCCTATATCATACAAATAATTCACAGATACAGTACAAAGGATGAGGTTCTGACCCCATGGGGTTCCTAAACACCCTAAACACATCCAACACAATCATATACGTAGTGGAAAAGGTCATTCTATATATATGTATAGTACCATTCCAGAGTCTATACATATATATAGAATGACCTTTTTCCGCCGCGTATATGATTGTGTTGGATGTGTTTAGGGTGCCTGGGAACCCCAAGGGGTCGGACCCTCATCCTTTGTACTGTATCTATGGATTATTTGTATGATACAAGGACAAATTAGGTTACATTTTCACCCCAGAGTCCTGTTTTAGGGTTCGGGGCATGACAGCTTGGTATCAAAGCTAACCACATCATTAGGTCTTGTGGACTTGGTTAGACTTAGTTGTGAGTACATACCAGAGTATAGGATGTTGGATATAGGTAGTGTTGGTTGAGGGTTGTTTGGTTGCTAGACCAAGAATTGTCGATGATATTCCATGTTTTTCTTGGGATGACGATTCCAGTAAAAGCAGGGCAGATCATTGACTTTCGTGTAGGTGTAATAGGACAGACCTGGACCTGGCAGGGAGTAGATAAACGATTAGTGTAGATCATTGTGTTAACTGTATGTGTAGTAGAGATACTGATAGATTCCTATTGTGTTGCAGAATGGAGCCCAAGGATAATGACTTAGGAAAAGGCTCTGAGGAGACTGCGAGTGATGAGTCCCCTTCCGTGCCTCGGGGTTTGATAAGGCAGGTGTTACAGGAGATCAGGCGGAGTGTGAGGAGATGCGAGCGCTCTCCTATTGCTGTGGGGTGCACCATTGAGAGGTTCACACGCATGCATCCTCCGATGTTCTCTGGAGGAACTGATATAACGATAGTAGAGGATTGGGTGGAAAATACTGAGAGGATTTTGGAGGTCTTGCACTGCACGGATAGGCAGCGAGTCCTTTATGCCACCTTCGAGCTATTTAGGGAGGCAGGTCGATGGTGGACTACAGTGAATCTGCTGGAGAAACAGAAAGGTGGTCTTGAGGAGATGATGTGGAGCCGTTTCAAGGAGGTGTTCTTTGACAGATACTTCCCAGCTTCAATATGTGATGCAAAGGCGGATGAGTTTTTTGCTCTGACTCAGGGGAGTTTGACGGTGCAAGGGTATACGGCTCAGTACATAGAGCTATCCCGCTTTGCACTATGCTTGATCTCAAGCGAGTATGAGAAGACTCAGAGGTTTGAAAAGGGCCTGAGGAAGTATATCCACAGACTGGTGGGTATGCTTCACATCCGTGAGTTCTTGGCGTTGGTGGATAAAGCCACGGTGATTGAGACCGGTATCCAAGAGGATGAGGTGGATCAGGAATCGTAGAAGAGGATAGTACCATCCAGTTCTCAAACAAGATCTCATCAGGGATCGTGGAAGAAGAGGAGCAAGGGCTCGGGTTACTGTTAGAATACTGAGCGCCATGATTCTCAGATGAGCCAGAATTGTGGACGTTGTACCAGATGCCACAAATGGCACGAGGGCAAGTGCCGGTTATTTGGAGGTAATTGCTACAACTGTGGCCAGTTAGGTCACATGTTTCATGATTGTCATGCACTGAGGCGAGACGTGCCTGCATCTAGTGTGAACCGAGGGAGTAATCAAATGCCTCGGGGAACCGTTCAAAAGAATACAACTCCGACCAGGGTATATTCTCTTACTCCAGTGGACGCTGAGCATACAGGGATCATGATGACAGGTACCTTATTGTTACTTTCAAATAAATCTTCTACTTTGTTTCATTCAAGTGCAACCCATTCTTTTGTATCTGTGAATTTTGTGGGATGGTGTGGGTTTGAGACCCAAGTCATAAACGAAGTGTTATCTGTTACTACGCCATCTGGGAGTGTATAATTCTGTATGAAGATGTTGGAAGACTTCCCAGTGGTGATTTGGGGGAAGCTATTACCGGTATATGACATGTCGGGGTTTGATATCATTCTGGGGATGGATTGGTTGTTCTCCAGTTATGTTGTGATTGACTGTCGTGGGAAGGTGGTAGTTTTCAGACCTCCTGGGGAGCAGGAGTACGAATTTGTGGGATGGTGTGTGCGTCTAGCGCCACAGATTCTGTCGGTACTACAGGCGAGGAGGCTACTCTTGGACAGATGTCAGGGGTACCTAGCTTGTGTGCAGGAATCGTCATGGAATAAGTTGAAACTCGAGGACATTCGAGTAGTCAGCGAGTTTCTGGATGTGTTTCCAGATGATTTACCCAGTTTACCTTCAGATCGTAAGGTGGAGTTTGCGATAGAGTTGCTACCTGGTAAGGCACCGATCTCTGAAGCTCCATACTGGATGGCTCTAGCAGAACTTCGGGAGTTGAAAGAGCAGTTATAGGAATTACTGGACAGGGGATTCATTCGACCTAGTGTTTTGCCCTGGGGAGCTCCAGTACTATTTGTGAAGAAGAAGGACGGGTCGATGCGGATGTGCATTGATTACCGTGAGATTAACAAGGTAACTGTGAAGAATCACTATCCTTTACCGCGTATAGATGATCTTTTTGACCAGTTGCAAGGAACATGGGTCTTTTCAAAGATTGATTTGCAGACAAGATATCATCAGGTGAGGGTTAAATCGGAGGATGTAGCGAATACATCTTTCCAAACCAGATATGGCCACTACGAGTTGTTAGTCATGCCTTTTGGGTTGACGAATGCTCCGGCGGTGTTCATGGATTTGATGAACGGGGTTTTCTATGAGTACCTAGATTGGTTCATAGTGGTATTCATTGACGACATTATGATATACTCGAGGAGTACGGAAGAGCATGTGGAATATTTGGGGTTAGTTTTACAGATTCTGCAGGAGAAGAAGTTGTATGCTAAACTGAAGAAGTGTGAATTCTGGTTGAGTCAGATTACGTTCTTAGGCCATGTGGTTACTGGGGATGGTATATCAGTTGATCCTACCAAGATTGAAGCTGTGGTCGATTGGGTAAGGCTGAAGAATGTGTAGGAGGTTCAAAGTTTTCTAGGATTGGCGAGTTACTATCGTAGGTTCGTAAAGGGTTTCTCTAAATTGTTTGGACCTCTGACATGATTGACTAGGAAAGGAGTACAGTTTGACTGGACTAGTGATTGCAAGTAGTGTTTTTAGGAATTAAAGCACATGCTGGTTACTACTCCAGTGTTGACCATTCCTTCGGGAGATGGCGGGTTTGTGATTTATAGCAAAATGTCTTTGAAAGGTCTGGGATATGTGCTTATGTAGAAAGGTAAGGTAGTGGTGTATGCTTCTCGGAAATTGAAATAGTACGAGAAGAATTACCCTACACATGATCTGGAATTGGCTGCTGTGGTGTATGCACTGAAGATCTAGCGACACTATCTGTATGCGGTGCAGTGTGAGATCTTCACTGACCATAAAAGTCTCAGATATTTCTTCACACATAAGGATTTGAACATGAGGCAAAGGGGGTGGCTAGAGTTGATTAAGGACTACGATTGCACGATCAGTTATCACCCGGGGAAGGCTAATGTGGTAGCTAATGCGTTTAGTCGGAAGTCAGGGCCTACGGCTGTATCTACAGTTGTAACTCAGTGTCACATTAGACGAGATTTGGAGAGCTTAGGTATAGAGTTGGTGGTTGGTGATCATCATGCTTATCTTGCTAGTTTGGTGGTCCAACCGACCTTATTTGAGCGTATAAAATCCGCGTAGGCTAGTGATGCAGAGTTGGCAAAGGTTATGGAAAAAGTATAGCAGGGACTGGCTACAGAATTTAACATCTTTGAGGGAAGTGTGCTGAGGTATGTGACCAGGTTGTGTGTTTCGAATGATGATGATATCAGAAAGACGATTCTAGAGGAGACGCATCGTTCTTTGTATATGGTACATCCTGGTAGTATAAAGATGTATCGGGACTTAAGCGAGACCTTCTGGTGGTCAGGTATGAAAAGGCAGATTGCTCAGTTCGTGGAGCAGTGTCTGACGTGTCAGTAGGTGAAAGCTGAACATCATAGGCCGGCGGGGCCGTTGCGGCCTTTGCCTATTCCGATGTGGAAATGGGAGCATATTTCCATGGATTTTGTGATCAGATTGTCACCAGCACTTCATGGGCAGAATGATATTTGGGTGATTGTGGATAGATTGACGAAATCTGCTCATTTGATACCGATGAAGGTTAGTTATCCTTTGAGTAGGCTAGCTGATATGTACATGCATGAGATTGTGAGAATGCATGGAGTACTAGTGTCCATTGTGTCAGATCAAGATCTGAGGTTTACTTCTCGATTCTAGACAAGTTTGCAGGAAGCATTGGGGACGAAGTTCACTTTCAGTATAGCGTTCCACCCCCAAACTGATGGATAGTCGGAGAGGACGATCCAAATTTTGGAAGATATGTTGCGAGTTTGTGTGTTAGACTTCGGTGGTAGCTGGATACAGTTTATGCCACTTGTAGAGTTCGCTTATAATAACATCTTCCAGTCTAGTATCGGGATGACACCGTTCGAGGCTTTTTATGGTCGAAGATGCCAATCTTCTTTATGTTGAGATGAGGTTGGTGAACGTCAGGTGTTAGGACCTGAACTCATGCAGCAGGTGTCTGAGAAGGTAGGTTTGATCCGGGAGAGGATTAGATCAGCTCAGAGTCGGAAGAAGAGTTATGCAGATGTTCACCGCCGTGAGTTAGAGTTCGAAGTGGGAGGTAATGTATTTCTGCGTATTGCTTCGATGAAAAGGGTGATGCGATTTTGGAGGAAGGGCAAGCTGAGCCCGAGGTATATTGGACCATTTGAGGTACTTGAGCGAGTGGGTCCAGTAGCCTACAGGATTGCATTACCTCCAGCACTTTCGAGGGTCCAGGATGTGTTTCACGTATCCAAGTTGAGGAGGTACGTGTTGGATCCTTCACATGTTATTAGTTATGATGAGTTGGAAATTAGGGATACTTTAGCGTATGAGGAGATACATGTTCAGGTTCTGGACCGTAAAGTTCAGAAGCTTCGTACCAAAGAGATACCATTAGTGAAGGTATTGTAGCGAAACCACAAGGTTGAGGAAGCTTCTTGGGAACTGGAAACAGAAATATGCCCTAAGTATCCATAGTTGTTTTGAGCACTTGTACATGAGCCTTCTATGGGTTAGGATAGGTGGTTAGTCGTTGGGAGTGTGTGTATTGTGAACTCTTGAGACAGTTGTATATGTAACCACGGTATTCCTCCGCCATAAGTGAGGGTTTGTATGTGTATGTGTACGATGGAACTATGCTGTAGTGGTTGCCAGTTTTTCTCTAGATTGGTATATATGTATTCGATTGTAAAAATGAGTTCGTGTATGAGAGAGTACAAATTTCGAGGATAAAATTTTTATAAGGAGGGGAGGTTGTAAGAACCCGACTCTTGATAATGGTTGTTAAATATTTAAAGAGAAGGGCATTTTGGTAAAAGAGCAGGCTTCGTCGACGAAGCCATATTTCGTCGATGAAGTCTTTGTCCTTCTCGTCGATGAAATTCAAGGGCTCGACGACGAGGAAATGCCGAGATTTCTGGAGAAATTGAAATATTAGCCTCGCCGACGAGGCCACCGTCTCTTTGACGAAGCCAACTGCGGACTCGTCGACAGGGACGCCAATTCGTCGACGAATCCACCCGGGTCAAAGGCTTTTTAAAAGGATATTTTGATTTGCTTAGTAGTGAAGTAATGGTTTTTCTCTCTCTCTCTCTCTCTCTCTCTCTCTCTCTCTAGGAACTCGGGATTCACTCTCTCTCTCTCTAGATTTCTTCGCCGATCGTTACTAGAATCGGGAATCTAAGGTTACCACAAGGATCGTGGAAGGATTCTCAACAAATTCTATGGATCGGAATCCCGTTTCAGAGATTTTTGGGTTTCGGCGTAAAATCGAGGTAAGGCTCAGTTTTCAATTCTGATCTGGTAGTTTTATAGGAAACAGTCTTACGAGTATATTCTGTACTATGATTTGTAGGTTTCGGAACTCGGTTTGCTATTTAAAGGCCTTGGAATTTTTAAAGAGAAGGGCATTTTGTTAAAAGAGTAGGCCTCGTCGACGAAGCCAGATTTCGTCGACGAGGAAATACCGAGAGTTCTGGAGAAATTGAAATATCAGCCTCATCGACGAGGCCACCGTCTTATTGACGAAGCCAACTGCTGACTCGTCGATGAGGATGCCAATTCGTCGACGAAACCATCCGGGTCAAAGGCTCTTTAAAAGGATATTTTGAGTTGCTTAGTAGTGAAGTAATGGTTTTCTCTCTCTCTCTCTCTCTAGGAACTCGGGATTCACTCTCTCTCTCTTTAGATTTCTTTGCCGATCGTTGCTAGAATCTGGAATCTAAGGTTACCACGAGGATTATGGAAGGATTCTCTACAAGTTCTACGGATCAGAATCCCGTTTCGGAGATTTTTGGGTTTCGGCGTAAAATTGAGGTAAGGCTCGGTTTTATATTCTGATCCGATAGTTTTGTAGGAAACAGTATTGTGAGTATATTCTGTACTATGATTTGTAGATTTGTGAACTCGGTTCGCTGTTTAAGGGCCTTAAAGTTTAGGATTTGCTATTTGGGGAAAAGGTAAGGGGAATTGTGTTTATATTGGTTATTTTTTAAATCGGACTCGGTGGAACTGTGGTTCACGGTCCTGTGTGTGTTTTGGCTACTCATTTGGGGGAATCTAACAGGGAAAACTATGGGTTTTTCATGTTTACAGTTTTGGAAAAAAGGAAGCGATGGGCTGCATCCCTGGTTTTGTTGAAAACCAAATGTATATGTTGATTTATACAGTGTTATAGGGATGGTCGTGCCTTGACTTGTATAAACTGTATGTGTTTGGAAAACCGTGATTTTAAATTACCAAATGGGTGTGGTTTGTTTGGTTATATGAGCATGCATGTGTTGTATCTTGGTGAAATAGGAACGGGGTTCTAAATTGTTCCAGGTTTGAAAATTCAGCTTTTGCCGAAGAGTGCGCAATACCACTAAATTGGCCGACTTACGAGCGGAAGGGTGTGCGAACATCAGATCTACACCAGTTCAACGCTGATGCTATGCCAGGTTACCGGGGTCACTGGCATTTGCCGAAGGTGTGAAATATCACCAGATTGTCGATTTTTACCGAAGGGTGTGAAATACCACCAGACAGTCCAACTTCGAGCCGAAGGGTGTGACGACTCTAGATTGTATTGCTTGTTTTGTGAAGATACTAGAACTAGTTTTGATTGTTTTGACTATTGAACTATGCATGTTAGTATGTCATGATAACACTCATATGCCATACATCGATATAACTTGTGTTCTTCTATACTAAGAGGTGTCTCACCCCTACTGTACGTACATTTTTACAGGTCCTTCAAATAACCGGAACTAGCGTCTTGGTGTAGGGAGCGTAGTGGCCGATGTACTACGGTTAGCGCTTGGGTAAGTGCTAGGACTGTATTTTGGTGCGTTGCCATTTTGAGATGCTTTTGGGCACCCGTTTGGTTAGCGTTTGGGTAAGTGCTGGGACTATATTTTGGTGGGTTGCCATTTTGAGATGTTTTTGGGCACCCGTTTGTACGTTTTTGATAGAGTCGTGTTCTGCTCTTGTATAGACTCTGGTATGGTACTATACATATATATAGAATGACCTTTTCCGCTGCTTATATAATTGTGTTGGATGTGTTTAGGGTGCCTGGGAATCTCACGGGGTCGGACCCTCATCCTTTATACTGTATCTGTGGATTATTTGTATGATACAGGGACAGGTTAAGCTATATTTTCACCTTGGGTGCCGTTTCAGGGTTCGGGGTGTGACGGTCTTAGTCATCCGATCTATTATCACCCAAATCACATTCTGTCCATGCGATGTCGACGGCAGCCTTGAAACGAAGTCCATGGATATATTATCCCACTTCCACTCTGGGATAAATAGCGGCTGCAACTGACCCACTGGCCTCTGGTGCTCAGCTTTTACTTGCTGGCACGTCAAGCACTGGGCTACATACTCGGAAATCTCTCTCTTCATACCACTCCACCAATAAAACTCTCGCTGATCTTTGTACATTTTCGTACTGCCGGGATGAACCGTATACATGGTTCTGTGAGCCTTCTTTAAAATAGTCCTCATAATGTCAGCATCAGCAGCAACACACAGTCTGGAACGAAACCACAAAGCTCCGTCATCTAAAATGCAAAATTCCTCTCCATGACTACTCTGTACTCTGTCCATTACCTCTACCAATTCTAGATCTTCTTTTTAGGCGACTTTAATTCTTTCCTGCAGAATAGGTTGTACCACTAGGCTGGCGATATATACTGGAGTATCACTTTCTATCAATTCAATGCCGAGTCTCTTTAGATCCATCATGACTGGCGCTGGATCTCTATAGCTGCCAATGCTGATTCCCCAGAAATCCTGCTCAGTGCATTAGCTACCACGTTTGCTTTCCCTGGGTGGTAATTGATAGTACAGTCAAAATCCTTAATCAACTCTAACCACCTTCTCTGCCTCATATTCAATTTCTTCTGGGTGAAGAAATACTTTAAGCTCTTATGGTCAGAGAAAATCTCCAATTGCTCGCCGTACAGGTAATGCCTCCAAATTTTCAATGCGTGTACCACTACAGCCAATTCAAGATCATGGATAGGGTAGTTCTTTTCATATTCTTTCAACTGTCTGAACGCATACGCCACCACCCTGCCATGCTTGCATCAATACACAGCCAAGTCCTTTTAAGGATGCATCACTATAGATAGTATAGCCCTCACCCCCTGACAGGATGACTAATGTTGGCGTTGTGACTAGCCTCTGCTTCAATTCCTGAAAACTTTGCTCACGGCTGTTGTCCCATTTAAATCTGGCATTCTTTTTAGTCAGTCGTGTCAGAGGCCCTTATAAAGATGAGAATCCCTCGACAAATCGATGGTAATATCCATCTAACCCCAAGAAACTCCTGATCTCCTGGACGTTCCACGATCTAGCCCAATTCACTACCGTCTCAATCTTACTAGGATCTACAGAAATTCCGTCTCCTGAGATAACATGCCCCAAAAACACAACTTTTTCAAGCCATAAGTCACATTTACTAAATTTTGCATACAACTTCTTCTCCTTGAGCATCTGCAAAACCTACCTCAAATGTATCATGTGCTCCTCATAGCTTCTCGAATAGACCAGTACATCATTAATAAAAATAACCACAAACTGATCTAAATATAGATGAAAGATCCTATTCATCAAGTCCATAAATATCGTAGGAGCATTCGTCAGACCAAATGGCATAACCAAGAATTCGTAATGCCCATATCTGGTCCTAAAGGCCGTCTTCGATACATCTTCTTCTCTCACCTTTACCTGATGGTAGCCTGACCTAAGATCGATCTTAAAGTATACCCGTGTACCCTGGAGCTAGTCAAACAAATCATCGATATGTGGTAGAGGGTACTTGTTCTTGATTGTCACTTTATTAATCTCTCTATAATCTATACACATCCTCATAAACTCGTCCTTCTTCTTTACAAACAGCACTGGAGCTCCCCATGGAGATGCTCTAGGTCGTATGAAGCCCTTATCAAGAAAATCTTGCAAATGATCTTTCAGTTCTGCCAACTCTATTGGCGCCATTGGATACGGTGCTTTAGAGATCGGCGTTGTACCTGGAAGTAGATCAATAGGGAAATTTACCTCATGATCAGGCGAAAAACCTGATAATTCATCTGGGAACACATCTGTAAATTCTTTCACCACAGGCATATTGATAAGCTTCAATTCATTTTCTGACATTTCCTTCACAAAAGTCACAAATCCTTGACAGCCACTCTGGAGCAATCTCCTCGCCTGAACAGTTGAGACCATCTGAGGTAAAGATTGCACTTGTGACCCTATAAATCTGAATTCTGGTTTCCCCGGAGGTCTGAATATCACTTCCCTTACACGACAGTCTATAATAGCAGAATTAGATGCTAGCCAATCCATCCTAAAGATGATATCAAACCTGTGCATATCCAGCACCACCAAATCAGCAGATAGAATCTTCCCCTGAACATCAACTGGACAACCACAGAGTATCCTACTACATCTCACCGCTGACTCGGTTGGTGTAGCCACTAATAACTCAACATCTAGTGATTTTGTTTCAACCCCACACAATTTAACACACTCCAAGGACACAAACGAATGTGTGGCACCAAAATCAAAAAGTGCAATAACTTTAAATGAAAACATATTAACCGTACCTGTTACCACGTCGCCGGCCACCTCAGCATCGCCCGACATCAAAGCGAAAACCCTGGTTAGGGCCATATTCCTCTACTGGCCTCCACATGGAGCCTAGTAACCTCCTCAAGCAGGTTTAGAAGTAGGAGCAGCACTAATCTATGTCGGACACTCCCTCATCATATGTCCTGGCTCCCCACACCTATAGCAAATACCTCGCCCGGCACGACACTCCCTCAGGTGTCTCTTCCCGCAAGATGGGCAAGATGGAGATGGCTGCACACCCTGGAAACCGCGATTCCCGGTCTCTTGTCTCCGACCTCTATAATAGCCACCTCTCTTCCATGAAGCACGACCGACTCCTTGTTGGGAACTGGAAGGTGTGGATCTCTTCTTCTGCCTCTACTCCTCAGCCTCCAACTGCTTCCCAATCTCTGTTATAGTGGCTCTATCAACCAGCTCAGCAAAATCCTGCAACTTCAATATTGATACTTGCTTATATATTTCTCTCTTTAGGCTTTTCTCAAACTACCGTACCTTCTTTGCTTCATCTGGTATAATGTACGGGGCGAAGCGAGATAATTTTGATAAACCTTGCCGCGTACTGTTGTACGGTCTGTTGTACCTACTTCAGATTAAGGAACTCCTCAATTTTAACTTCCCTAGATGAGGCTAGAAAATACCTGTCGAAAAATGTCTCCTTAAACGGCTCCCATGTCATCTCCACAGGTACTGTCCTCTGCTGCTCCAAAAGTCTCACTGCCGACCACCATCGCTTAGCCTCTCCAATCAATTTATAAGTAGTAAACAGCACCCTTTGCTCCTCAGAAGACTGTAGCACTACAAATATTTTCTCCATCTCATGCACCCAATTTTCAGCAACTGCAAGATCTATTCCCCCTGAGAAAGCCGAAGGATTCATCTTAATGAACTTCTCTATCGAGCTATCGTGACTTACTGATAAACCACCGTGTTTCCTCGAATTCCTGGCAATTTCTGCCATAACCTACTGTGCCACGTTGCGTAAGACTGCATATGAATCACTACCTGTAGCGCCTGAGGGTCCAGCACCCTCACTCCCACTAGCGTGGGCACTACTGCCACCAGGGTCCATCTTGAAAAGCAAATAACTTAACTCAAAACCCACTTCTCTATACATATCATCCAACTCATATAATATATTCTCCTAATTAATTCATCTCTCCTGATTTTAATTCAAGGTTCAATCCTGCAACCTAGATACCCAACCTGATGATAATTTACCATGCATTTCCTGAAATCGTCACCCCAGGAAAATCACACAAACCACCACGGAAGTCTTACATCTAGACTACACAACCTGACCTCAAATTCCCTTATCCTATACTCCTGTATTATTACTGCTGCATTCTAGAGTCTACAGAACCTAGTATCCTAGGCTCTGATACCAAATTGTAATGACTTGAAAATCTTATTATAAAATGAAACATAATAAGTAGAAAAGTCAACCAGAACTCGTGGGTAACGGGGACACCTGTCATTCACAGTAAAAACCTACGCAGCAGTAAACATAAATCACATTTTCAAAACCATAGACTACATAATACCAAAGTTTACTACATCACCAAAATACTATATTTATATACAACCTCCAAAATGTCAAAATAACCCTAGGATCATACAACAAAAATCTCCTGATCCTAGATCAACGCTTACCCTTCTAGTAGGGAAGCTCAATTCACTTAACGGAGGCCTTGACCTGCTGGTCTCTCTGGGTTTCCTGAAAATCATTTATTGTTTGGGGGTGAGACACTTCTTAGTAAGGGAAAATAAACTAAATACAGTTGTGTGGCAACATAAACATTTAAGACAATTATATATATATATATAGTACATTTCATATTTCTGTAAACGTTCATCATATCGTACTGGATAATCACAAACTTTCATATTTGCTAATAAATCATATCATACATAAAACATCTGTCATAACTGATAATACTGAAAACATACTCAGGATGAATAGTTAGCCGATGTCATGTTATACCCCCCATGATGGGTTGTACAGCCTGAAGGCAGGACCTGACAATGGCTGGTCGACCACTGCTGAGTCAAAAATGCCTGTAAGTACAATGGGCCCGCCACACCCTGGTCCGGACTACCAAGTGGACATCCACACTCTACTGAAAGCCACATCGACTATCCATCTCCCACCCCCTCGTGGGGTGGTTAGCACTAATCTGATCATAGATATCTAATCTGTAAGCTACGGTACCGAGCTCCTGAACTGAACTAAAATAACATTCGGGTTCTGATAACATATAATATATGATAATATAGCATCTTTCATAATTTCATAAATATGGCCTTGTTCCAAACATCATTTTATACATACGGCCTCGCGTCAAAAATCATTTCATAAATACGGCCTCGCGCCGAACATTTCATATATACATCCTCACGCTGAACATTTCATATATATATATATATATATATATATATATATATATATACGGTCTCGCGCCGAAATCATTTCATGTATATCATTCTAAAAATAAATCAATTATCATGTATTTTCAACATCATTTGTACTGTAACGTTTCATATTTCTGAAAACATGCTTCATTCGTAATAAAGTCACATCGTAATACATTTCACGTAAAGTAATATTCATGCCACACATTTACTGTATGGAGCCATACATTGTATTTTAAAAATCATAATTTCTGGCACCTCCTGCATATATATACATTTCAACATAATAACAGTATTTTCCCAGACTTGCATTTCCTTTGTAATATACATATATAATACATGTTTTCATGAAAATAAATTTATTTATATATAATAATAATTTGCATGAAAAATAACTACTTTAGTTTATTCCCTCACCTGGCTACTGAGAAAAGCCCCTATAAATTCTGGACTCACACCCGTAGGATTTCCTTATCAATACCCTAAAAATGAAAACTCCCAGTACTAAACTTCAGTATTTTCATGCGAATATCATTTTCTATAACTACAGTAGGACCAAATTCGGCATAAAAAGCCTTACCTCAACTTAGGGATGATTTTCAACGGTGTTCCACCAACGATTCGCTCCAACAGATTTGGAGAGAACTTCCCTAGGAGCGTCGTGGGGGCTTCAGATCATCGATGTGGTGAAAATTTGGCCCGAAATCAAAGGGAGAATAGGAGGGAGCCAAAGGGAGAGAGAGAGAGGGTGAGATTTTTTCTAAATTTTGACGTTTAAATCTAGGTTTTTGATATTTATAGGACTGGATTCGTTGACGAGACACGTCACCTCGTCAATGAGTCCTGCACAAAGTTCATCGACGAACCTGCACATTCGTCGACGAATTTCAAACTTCCCCAAAACCCTCTCCCGGTATCTTCTCGTCGACGAATCTTGTCTTCGTCGACGAGGTCCTCTTATACCCTCATCGACGAATCCCCTGTGTTCGTCAACGAGACCCTGATAATTTTCCTCTGTTATTCTTTTCAAAGTGCAATGTCGTCGACTTCCTCCTTCTGTTACTGTTTCAATTTCCCTTCCTCTTTATTATTTAAATCCCATTATTATTCAGGTTGTCACACCTTAACTATCCATACTTTTCTAATTTTTACACGTCTATTTATAAGTGGGCAACCAATCTAGCCTGGTAAGGATTTTCTGTAAAGGTTGAGGTCAGCTCTGATACCAATTGTTAGCTTTACCGTGAACCCAAGAGGGGGGTGAATTGGTATTTTCAAAAATTAATGCCCTAGGTTAATCCCCTAATAGCAATATTATACAACCTTACGGTCAATCTAATGCAGATAAATTTTTTCAATTTAAATATATAGGGGAAATTAAATTGCATAATAAAATTAACCAAACTTGCACTAGAAAGTGGTAAATAAGAGATGACACCCAGAAATGTTATCGAGGTTCGGCAAGCTACCTACGTCCTCGCCCTAACTAATAAGTACAATGATTACCACTATAAGGCTCACTTAACGGGTGGAGTGATACTTAAACAATCAGGGCAATTAACACAGGGCTGATCTTAACCTTTACAGATAATCCTTACCGGGCTGGATTACCGCCCCCATAGGGGCCACGCCTGGAATACAACAATATTTTCACAATATGACAAGGTACAGTGATTATGCTTCTCAGTAAAGCAGAAGTGTACAAAACGTAATCAATTACAAGCACATCAACAGTATAGAATATGTAAGCTCAGTGATCTGAATACATATGCAAACAACACTCAACAAGATATTATCTCCAGAATGTTCAAGAGTGTTCTGAACAAGTTATATCTTTGAAACAAGTTATATTAAATTTCAATAACAAATCAAGGTTTCAAAGATGCAAATCAAATACTCAAACTAACTCAAAGGATTTACTTCAATGAAATATGCACAAGAGTAGTTTGAAAATATTTTAACTTGTAGGAAATATTTTTGTACAACAAAAACAAAACTATATGACACTTGTTATAACAATGCAAATATCTTTAAGCTTGTTAGTTTATCCCAACACGAGATTTATAATAGTGAAATCTATGGGGTAAACTTAACTAAAACTCCTCAAGAATAACTCAAACAATCAAACAAGAATAGTGGGAGTATTATTAATATCTAATAATCACAAGTACACTTAATAAGCTCTCACAATATCAGGATGTATCAAGGGAATGAATTTTGATAGTATTTGGGCAATATGAACTTTTGGAAGTAGAGATGATTTTTCACTTAATAATTTTTCTAATTACCCTAAATCCACACGAATGAACTCATATTTATAGACCAAAGGTAAAAATATAACTGTTTAGGACCTATAGGGTATTATTAATTAGTTTAGAAAAATTAACCCGACTTTTGGCTTTTAACCTTCGTAAAAATTTAAGTAACCCGAGAAGATTCGGGTGGTTGAACTTAAGTTCGGTCGCCCAAACAGACTCAACTAAAAAAATTATTTTAAACTGTTCGGGTGCCCGAGTTCAAGCTCGGTTGGCTGAACAAAAGTCAGAATGTTTCTGTCCGCGGTTCGGGTGCCAGATGCTAATTTTGGTTAACCAAACTGACAAGTTCAAAGAATTGGTCTAGTATTTTTACATATTCTTTTGAGGATATACGTATTTTCATCAATTTTAAAGACATAATAATAATAATAATATATATATATATATATATATTTAAAAATGTTGAGATGGCCAACTGGCCTCAGCAAATGCAAATAAAAAAGGGAAAGAAATTTGACTTTAAGGTAAATCTAGTAAAATCTCTTGAATTTTCTGAAAATGACACATCCATTATGTTTTCAAGAACTGCCAAAGAATCCCCTCTAGTTTGATTTTATTGACGAAATGAACCTTCCATTAGTTGACCGTCATGTATATATGAAAAAAAAAATAGTTTTAACCATAATAAAATGATCTTTTTAAAATGACACATATTTAATAAAATCGCATTGAAAAAATTGGTCAACATAATGTCTTGAAAACTAACTTGAAGATCTAATTGATTCTCAAATTAACTAATCTATATGGTCTAACTGCTTTAGATCAACCAATTAACATCAAAATAACAAAAAAAAAAAAAATCTATTATTATTTTTAATTTTTTTAAAATATATATGAAAAATAAAATTACTAATAAATCATAAAAATACCAAGAAGTTATAATACTATAAAATGTTTTTTTAATGTAATTTCATAAAAAAAAATTAATGACTCAATATAGTATAAGACAAATAAAACATTGTTTAATATTTTTAAATTCAAGTAACTTATCAAACATTAACAGAAAAAGACCAACTAAAGTTTCTAAAATTCATTCTATACAAATTAAAATTATAAAACGGGATGTTAGTTCTTCCTTGGGCAAAATATGAAAGCTAAATGGATAAATATAACTCAAATTTACATTAATTGGTTGACAATTGTTTGAGACAATTCACCTCCCTTTTATTTTATTTTATTTTATTCAAGTTGTTATTCTATTAAATTTAGTATTCAACTAAACTCAAAAAGTAAGTCATAATTCAACCAACAATCTGATCGAATCAATTTTTGGATTATTTATTTATTTATTAATAATTTTTAATTTCTTAAAATAATAATTTAATTATGTTGTTATGCATAGATTAACTGATTAACCTGACTTAGTCATTAGATATTCAATTCACTTATAATTTTAATTTTTAAAATATATTGTAATTAATTGATCAATTTTTCCAACTTAAGTTATTAAATTGATGTCATTTTCTTAATTTATCTTGTCAAAATTATATAGAAGGGTAAAATTGTCATTTTGTTAAGGATAAAATTTAAATTTTTTACTAAACTTAATGGTTGATTAACTGTCAACTAATAGAAAATTTATTTTATTAATAAAATTAAAATTTACAGGATTTTGTAGTAGTTTTAAAAATAGAGGGGTAGAATGTCATTTTTTTTTTAAAGTGAGGGGGTGGTTCCTAATTTTACCCTCGACTTTAAATAGTTACTGTGGGAAAGGGAGAGAAACATTTATTACGTATAATTTTCTTATAAAGAAGGAAAAATTTAAAAGAAAGAAAAAATAATAAATTTAAAAAAAGGGGGATGGGCATTTGACTTCTCTTCTCTTGCGAGGCTGCGATCATCTTGCGCGCCACCACCCGTCGTTCGCGAGCGCCCTGCAGCCGCCACCGCCGTCGCCTGCCGCGGCCACAGACGTCGTCCCTCCTGCACAGGTACATATTTTCTTTCCTTCTTCTTCTTCTTCTTCTTCTTCTTCTAGTAATCTTCCAATTTTAGATTTCAACAAATTGACCTCAAAAATGATTTTCCACTATAAATCAGTTTTTCAACCCCAAAATCAATTTTCAGCTGCAAACCACACTTTTGATCCCAAAATTGTCTTTCAGACTTATTTCCCGTCTCACATTCAAAATGATTTATAAATTGGATGTCAATCTCGCATTATTACTTTAATTCCCAAATTAAGTCTTACTTTCATTTGGCTTTCAATTTGATTTCATAATGTAGATTACAGAGAGGATAAACATGCATAATCTAAGAATGAGATGAGATCAACTCTTGTTATTGTCCACGATTGAGCAATCTCCTTTTCCTCCGAATTTCCATTTTTTAAGTTCTTAGCGTGAAGATCATCTCCTAAACTCTGAGCTCGTATTTACGGAGCTAAGAGCAAGCTGCGTCGCTGCCCTCAGCCTTCCCGCCTTGGGATAAAATCTCTTGATGGTAGTGCCAAGCGTCCTAATGGGGCACTTTGTGCATGTGTTGTAAGGTTGAGTTAGTGAAAAATTGGTCGGAGAGAGTTTGAATTATGCGTGTGAAATCTAAATGTATGGGTTGTTTGCATGAGATTTTGCACGTTGAATTGGATGTGAATGAAATTTAGCAACTGGATGAAGAGTGATAGAATGTGGTGGAATGAAAATGAACGTGATGGGTGAAAATATGCTGAAATGTTGCTTGTGGTGTGTTAAATTTGGATGTCAAAGTTGCATCCTGTGAAGTTCCTGTTTTAATTTTATATCTCAAATATGAATTTGTGCAGCAATTGGGTTTGATGGAGTTCGATGTTGGAGGGTTTGACATTTGATTTTGAGGCGATTAGGGACTTATTGAGCTTAAAATAGAAATCAAGCTTAATCGATCCTCAATTTTGGGACCGATATCCGCTTAGACTTTAGTTTATGGGGTGGAAATGGGCTTGGTTTTAGGTGGTGGATATTTTTGGTTTGTGTTATACATTGGGTTTTTGTGTTGTGAAATATGGGATTGATACTTGACGTGTTCATGGGTGTTTTGTGCAGGCAAAGGTGTGTCAAGAGGATGGACAACTTGGGGATGAACTTGAGGACTAGTTTGGTTGTTGTACATTTTATGCTTTTTCGTTTTTGTGGCTTGTAACGTTGTGGGCGGCTTTGGTTGTGTTGAGATGTGAAGTTCGTATTTGGAAGATGGAGATGTAGCATATGCACACAACAAAAGACACCAATCACTCTTTTTGATTTTTGATTTTCAACGGGGCGCGAGGATGAGGCATGAGAGAATTTAAACTCGGGAGAGGAGCACAACTCCTAAAATGCTTGAAACTAAGCTCGGCGAAATGGGAGGATGATAGATTAGAGAATCTGAACTTAAAGTGAGAAATATCATCCCTAAAATTCTTGAAAATGAGCATAGGCGTTTAGCAACTAAATCACTATGAAGAGTCTGCATCTCTATCTTCTCGGTTGCTTTCATTTGTATATATGTATTTGAACGCATTAGTTTGCTTTAGTTTAATCAATAAGCTCCATATTTTAATAACACAAAATTCAGCCTCTCTTAGATTGATTTTGGAATACCATAAAATAATGTTTCTTGTAAACTACAAAACCCTTGACAAAGAGGGGAATTGCGAATGCACTACTAAAAGTCTTGGATAAAGGCAAAAAATTATCTCGCTAAAATTAAGTTAATCTCTTTTGGTAAATATGTTATTCCTCACTACACATTAAAATTATGTTTTCTTAAGACAATTTCTCAAAATGTAAATAGACTTATGTTTTTAAACTTGTCCCTAAAAACTAATGTTGTATATATTTTTTAATCATAATTTCAACATAAGTAAACCAGAGAAAAAAATTCCGAAGCGAGAAATTATTGAGGCTTTTCTAAAAACATCACAGATGAAAGGGAGAGCCCTTTTATTTAAAATAAAAATGCATATCTTGTGGTAAAAGTATGATTAAAATAATAAAAATGCAAAATGGATACAAAACATTAAAAGATATGCAGTATAATAAGAATAAATTGTCATAATTATTTTACTTATTATGATATTTTAAAATTTATATCAAAAGAGCAATATTATTGTATATGAAAATTGAAAACGTAGTAAAAATAATTCATAAATGTGTGTTTTTTTTTTTTCAAAATTTTAGAAATCTTACATATATATTTATTTTAATTATTTTTATAATTTACGTGGTTATTTTATTTTGATGGTAATTAAAAATTATGCATAAAAATTTATTTTAGATATTAAAATATTTGGTGATAGGCTTGCGAAAATAACCGAAATCATAAATTTTAATTTTAATTTTTTTTTTCAAAATAATTGAAACTAATAACAGAAAATAAATATTAAGAATGAAAATAAATGCGTTCTGATAATTAGTTTCTTCATTATGAAAAGAATAAGAAATAAGAAACAAAAATATACCAAAACATATCCTTAAAAATTCTTACCATTAACCAAAGGGGGAAAAAAAGAATAGGCAGATTGCAACACAATAGTTTGGGAACTTTTAAAAGTTATAAATTGAAGCTTTTTTAAAAGCTAAAAACAAACTTTTTTTTCTTTTCAACAAATTATTCAATTTTATTATCGTCCTTAATTTTTTAAAAATTAATATTACAAAATTGTCAATGCATTAATTGTATTTCCTAAAAATATATATCTATTTGACTTATTTTAAATATTTTGAGACACTTTACAACTTTTTTAACAAACACTCAAAGTTAATTTTTTTCCTTTCTAATGGTTACTTTTTTTTTTTTTTTTTTTTTATAGGAGACCAAACATTTTTAAAACAATATAAAAGTTCTCATTTTCTTTCATTTTCTTTTAAAAAGTCACAAAGAAAATTCGGTTTCATTTTCTTTTAATCTAGTAGGTGTATCTAGAGGTGAGCATAATTCGGTTTTAACCAAATTAATCGACCAAATTTGGTCGGTTCGATTTGGTTAACTTTTAATTCGGATCAGTTTGATTTTAAAATTTGGTAAATTTGGTTATTCGGTTATGGAGAAAGTGAATTTCGGTTAACAGATTTAACTTAATTATGTAACTAATTATCAATTAAATATAAATTATATAATTTAGGATTCCAACAATTCCCTAAATCCATAAAATTCCCAAATTATATAATTAATTAATAATTGAATATAAATTATTAAGTTGAATTTGTAAAGCATACAAATTATACAATCATACTTTTTTCACAATTAATTATAATTTGATTCTCTTAAATTGAGTTAACTGAATTAACCAAAAATTTGATTCGATCGGGTACGGTTCGATTAAAAAGTGTAATTCGGTCGATTCGGTTAAAATTGAGAGTTAATCAAAAAAATTCGATAAATTAGTCGAATTGACCGAAACGATCGATTGCACATCCTAGATAAATTATCTACTATTGTTATGTAAATTTGTGGTAACATGGACTTGTGCCATTAAAATTTTTTTTTCTAAGAAAAAAATCATAACTCATGGTGAAGTGAAATGTTGAATTCTGTGTGTGTGTAAATAAAAGAGGAAGAAAAAGGTTCCCATCACCGAATGCTTTATTTGAAGTCTCCAAGATGGATAGCGTAGTTCGCCGAAAGGAATCCCGCTGCATAAAATAATTCAAAAGGCACTTTGTCTTGACTTGTGTCAATTCTCATAATCTCTCCTCTCTCTTCTCTCCTCTCTCCTCTTCTTATGATTACGTGTTTAGAGTGCATATCTAAAATTTCTGAATAGACTCCCAAAACAAAAAAACCAACATAATAGTATTGCTCATAAGATTCAATTGTCACATTTTGCTTATAATTTAATTAGTTCATGTTGTAAAGTATTCAAATGGGTTAATTTTTTTTGGAAGAAAAATCATCAAATTTAACTTGAAAACTCTCATCTTTTTAATCTATTCAATGATTACATCATGAATGATTTATTAAAAAGTTAATTTTTCTAAAAAAATATTTTGATTTGTTTCAAAGAAAAATCATAAAATAAAAGTGTGGATTTTGGAAGGATAACGAAAAACTTGTCTTGGCATTTCATTTAAAAAGTGGGTGAACATCTAAAAATCGCAACATGGATGTAACGGCAAATTTTGGACGTGGAGTTGTTAAAGGACTAAGGATCTCATGCATGATACATTTTAAAATTTATTTACATATTTTATATATAAGATTTTAAGTTCTTATAAATATTTCAAAAACTATTATATTATTCATTTAGACATAGCAATAGAGCACTAATCATTTTATTTTATTTTTTAAAAAAGCTAACCTTTGCCACATTCATGTTTAAAAAAAAAAAAAAAAATACACCTTAAATGCAATTGTCCTCGATTGGTTTTCTTGTTTTGGGATCTTCCCTAATCAACTTATTTTGAAATGTTGTTGAAAATCTCTCTTGAAATAAATGCCTATACAATCGTTTGTCTAACAATCTAGGGTTCATTAATTAGCCCCCAAATCTTATTTATTTAGACTTAGGCACCATGTTAAGTGGGTCCAATCCCTCAAAACCCTATCGTTCTAAGTCCATTATGTGTGTATGTGCGCGTGTGTACTATTTCTTTTCTTTTTTTTTTGTAAATTGAGTGTTGATTATAGCTCACATTTGGATCAAAGTAGATCTACTTATGACTCTATATGTGAAACTTTTCTTTCTATTTAAACATGAATTGGTGTAGCACAATGTATGACTTTCATAGAGGCTATATATATATAGGCTTGTTCCTTAAGTTAAAACCTTAAGACATTTTTTACTGACAATATGGAGGAAGTTGGCTCCAAGAAACTAGGCATGTTGCCGAATCCTGTTAATCTTTGTTTTATAGACCTAGGCATATGCTATCAAAAAAACCTCCTAGATAACTTGGATTTTATTCAAGGGTAGCCTCATTTCTTTTGTTTGAAAGTTTATATATAAGGTGACATTTATGGTGAGCTAGCATGTGTATTATCACCTCTAGCTAGCATATGCTTGACATGTTTATTCTCAAGTTTTCAAAAACATCAATAGTAACCCAGTTCAACTTTGATCTCAGAGGCTCTAGTAACTCAAAATAAATATAAATTGTTTGGGTCCACTGATATCGCAACATCCCAGAGAAGGATCTGAAATGGCGAGGGATAATAATAATAATAATAAAGGTTAGATGGAGTTGCCACTAATCCTGTTATTTTTCTAGGTACGATTAGTTTACCTCATTACTACTTGCTAATTGGTCTCTACACTAATCCTAAACCAAAGAACCAACAGTCTTAGTATGCCTTTGCCAGAGTTACGATTGGGAGTTCAGTTATGTAAGGAAAGGTACTAGTACGTACCCCCTACACACCCGTTCTACCAACTGTACCTAATTAATTATGAATTATCTCTAAACCGAATATAATGATATTTAATTAAATCCTTAAAAAATAAAAAAAAATATTAAAATTTTTAAAAATATATATAAAATAAAGTGCGATTTAGGAATGTCTATGAAGACCTCTAAAAGAGGGGATCTTATTAAATAAACCATCCTCAAAACTAATATAGGTGAGATCTAAAACACTCATTTACCTTTTGTTTAATCATTGAGACACACATACATAAAATAGAATATATATATATATATATATATATATATATATAGATATAGATATATATGAAATAATTAACAAAATTCATCAAAATCAAATAAGAAATCTTTAAAACATTCCCAAAATTTTTCTAGAATTTTTCTAAATTTGTTTTAGCATTTTCTTTCGATTTTTTATGATTTTAAAGAATTTTCCCCTCATTTTATTTATTTTTGGTATTGTTGAATTTTTAAGTTCAATCACTGATTTTGATAATGAAAAACCATATGTTACTAATGTATGTGCGTAAGTACTTGAATCGGTTAATCATTCAAAACACGCACAAGTAAGTGAAGTGGAAGCTAAAAAGGACTCAAAGCATATAATCCTGACTGATTCCATGAAGAGTCTAAAGCAAATGCATTTTATTTCATTATTTGATCTGTAATATTGTGGTCTATAATAACTACATCACATGCATGATAGACTTATATGCTCAAGACCATAGATTGACCATAAGGCTCACTTTCGGTCGATCGACGCCAGGTTTTTAGGTTAAATTAAAATGCCTAGACCTTTGAGAGACCCTAGGTCCCTGTACATTTATTATTTGTGGCTCTTATACTTCTGTTTTGATAAGTAAAGGGCCTATGCTCGTCGTCGAGGGAACAACAGAGGTTCATCGACGAAGGCTCTGAAGCTCGTCGACGAATAATTACTGAGAGCGGGAAAATTTCAAACTTCTAGCATCGTTGAAGAGAGCCCTACATTCGTCGACGAAGGTTCTTCTTGGTCTTGTCGGCGAAGCTCCTTTGTTCATCAACGAGAGGCACCTGGGTTGCGGCATTTTTTCTGAATTTTGAATTTTTGAACGTTGGGTGGTTGGGAAAACGGAGGGAAACCTCCGAGGAACCTCTATATATGTCATTTGAGCATATTTTGAGAGTGAGGGTGATCATTAGAGAAGTGTATTGTATACATTTTGATTTCCTTAGTGAAATTTGTGTGTCATTGCTTCCGTGGATGTAGGCTTCGCCAAACCATGTAAATCTTTGTATTGATATTGTTCTGGTTGTATGTTATTTACATTCACTTATTGTTGCTTATTCCACTGTGCATCTTTATTATACGATCCATATCACAACAAATTGGTATCAGAGCGATTGTTGTTATGGCATCGGGATCGTTTTCTTCAAGATTTGACATTGTCAAATTCGATGGAACCAGAAATTTTGGTTTATGGTAGAGGAGAGTGAAAGATATTCTTGTGTAATAAGGAATGACTAAGGCTCTGCTTGATACTCAATCGGAAGGAATGGATGAGGCAACATAGTTAGATTTGAAAGCAAAGGCAGCGTCAACAATACGCTTTTGTTTGGCCGACGAAGTTCTCTATCAAGTGATCGAGGAGGATTCTCCAGAGGCTATTTGACGAAAGTTAGAAAGTCAATACATGCCTAAATCCCTCAATAACAAACTTTTTCTTAAGCAGCGTTTATATTGGCTTAAGATAGTAGAAGGATCTAGTCTAGATTAACACATCAATGCGTTTAATCAAATCATAAGTGATCTTATGAGAGTTGATGTAGAGTTTGATGAGGATGATAAGTCTTTGATATTGTTAAATTCCTTGCCCTCAACTTATACCTATGAAAAATCTTCTGACCACTCTTATGTGGGGAAAAGAAACATAACAAGTGCTTTGTTAAATTTTCATCAAAGGTTGAAAATATGTGATGAAGGAGGAGGACTTGTGGTAAAGAGTTGTAATGAACGAGGCAAAGGAAATTTTAAAAATGGGTCTAATCAAAAATCCTGGAATCAATCCAAGAAGAAGAAGGAAATCCAGTATTATAAATGCGGTAAAAAGGGGCATATGAAACCGGAGTGTACGGATTAGAAGAAGGGAAATGTTAATAAGCATGAGGGGATTTCTAAATCTGTGAATGTTGTTCAAGAAGAGGGTTCAGTGGATGGTGATGTTCTATCAGTTTCAGCGGAGTTGGAAAATCTAACGGACTCTTAGATACTTAACTCGACATGTTCTTATCATATGACTCTAAATAAGGAGTGGTTTAACACTTACAGTTAGTAAATTCTGGAACAGTTCTTATGGGTAATGATGCTTCTTGCAAGATCGTTGGCATAGGAAATGTAAAGATAAAAATGTTTGATGGTGCTGTAAGAACATTGTGTAATGTAAGACATATACCTAAATTGAGAAAAAGTTTAATTTTTTTTTGGTACTTTAGATTGTAATGGCTACAATTATAAGTCCAAAGGTGGAGTCTTGACAGTATGGAAAGGTAATCTGACTGTGATGAAAGGGTAGAAATTGGATGGGAATATTTACACATTGCTGGGAACTACCGTTGTAGAGGGAGTTGCAACTGTGGATGCTGAATCGGATGAGACTGTCTTGTGGCATATGCGCCTTGGACATATGGGAGAACATGGCATGAAAGAACTACACAAGAGAAAATTTTTGAAAGGTTTAAAATCATGTCAGTTGGAATTCTGCAGATTTTGTGTTCTTGGAAAACAGAACAGGGAAAAATTCAGTTTAGCTACTCACAAGACGAAACGAATTCTTGACTATGTACATTCAAATGTTTGGGGCCTAGTTAAAGTTGCATCAAAGGGTGGACATGTGTACTATGTGAGTTTCATTGATGATTACTCACGGAAAGTTTGGGTTTACTTCATGCGTCACAAATCTAGTACATTTGCCAAGTTTAAGATTTGGAAGGCTGAAGTGGAAAACCTGACAGAGAGGAGAATCAAATACTTAAGGTTGGATAATGGGATCGAGTACCCTGATTCTCGGTTTATAGAGTTTTTTAGGGAGCAGGGCATCAAGAGACATTTTACAGTTCACTGGAAACTTCATCCAATTGGTGTGACAGAATGGATGGACCGAACTCTTGCTGATAGGGATCGGTGTCTCAGATTTAATGCAGAGCTATCAAAGAACTTTTGGGCCGAAGCAGTTAGTATGACTTGTTTTTTGGTTAACCAATCACCAAGGGCATCACTAGCTGGTAAAGTGGCAGAATTGGTTTTGACGGGAAACGCAGTAGACGACTCCAAATTGAAGGTATTTGGGTGTACGGCCATGTCCACGTGTCTGGTGAGGAGAGGTCTAAGCTTGAATCGAAGTCTTATCGTTACATCTTCTTGGGATATCCAAAGGGTGTGAAGGGGTATAAGCTGTGGGACCTAGTGGCAAACAAGGTGGTGATTAGTAGAGACGTAGTCTTTGATGAAAAGGCTATAGTGAAGTGTACTCAAGAGTTTGATAAACAGAAACAGAAGTCATAAAGTTGGGGCAGTGATGAACATGTCATGCAGGTAGAGTTGGAAGCTCAAGGCAACAGAAATGATCATGGTCCCGTGGTTGTAGGGAGCTTTAACTTAGAAAGCCAGCAAGTTGGCGATATTCCGTTAAGAAGATCCGGATGCACTATTCGGCCTTTTCCAAGGTATGGTTTTGATGAGTTAGTATCTTATGCTTTCCTTACTTGTTGCAACGATCTAACTTCTTTTCAAGAGGCAGTGCATAGCTAGGAGAAAGATAGGTGGATGGGAGCAATGATTGAAGAAATGGAATCATTGCATAAGAACAAAACTTTTGATTTTGTGGAGCTTCCGGATGGGAAGAGACCAATTGGGTGCAAATGGGTGTACGTGAAGAAGGAGGCAATATCAAAAAAGGAAGGTGAGAAGTTCAAGGTACGGTTGGTGGAAAAAGGATACTCACAAAAGAAGGGGATAGATTATGATGAGATATTTTCTCCAGTGGTCTGACATACTTCTATTAGATTTGTGTTGGGGTTCGTCACTCATTTCGATCTTCATTTAGAAAAAATGGAAGTGAAGACATCATTTCTTCACAGTGACTTGGAGGAACAAATCTGCATGGTATAGCTAGAGGGATTCATTGAACCAGGGAAAGAAAATTTGGTTTGCTGATTGAAGAAATCTTTTTATGGCTGAAACAGTCTCTAAGGAAATGGTATAAACGGTTTGATTCGTACATGATGAAGATTGACTACAAACTATGTAAGTATGATTGTTGCGTATATGTGAATAAACTTGATGATAGCTCACAAATTTTCTTGTTATTGTATGTCGATGATATGTTGATAGTTGCAAGAGATTTAACTGTGGTGAATCAGTTAAAGGATCTGTTGCATAAGGAATTTGAGATTAACAATCTTGGTTTAGCCAAGAAATTACTTGGGATGGAGATTCGCCAAGATAGGACTACAGGGAGATTATAGCTATCTCAGGGTAGTTATGTGTAGAAGGTGTTGGAGAGGTTTAGCATGGCTGATGCAAGATCGGTGTGTACACCTCTAGCAAATCATTTCAAGTTGTCTACTGCAGATTGCCCAAGTTCAGATGAGGAAATCTGGGACATGTCAAAGGTCTCCTATGCTAGTGTTGTGGGGAGTTTAATGTATGTCATGGTATGTACAAGGCCATATTTGGCGCATGCGGTAAGCATGGTGAGCAAGTTCCTCTCTAATCCAGGAAGGCAGCATTGGGAAGCTGTAAAATGGATACTCAGATACTTGTAGGGTACATCGGGATATGGCATCATGTTCGGTAAGAAACAAGGTTGACCTTCAGTTATGGGGTTTGTTGATGCAGATTATGCTAGAGATATGGATGACAGAAGGTCTACAATGGGATATGTGTTTACCCTTGTAGGAAGACCGGTGTGTTGGAGATCCATGGTACAGTCTTTGGTGGCATTGTCCACGACTGATTTGGAATATATGGTAGTTGACGAAGCTGCAAAGGAAGTCTTATAGCTTATTGGTTTAGTCAAAGAGCTGGGATTATAGCAAGATGGTGTGGTGCTGCATTGTGATAGTCAGAGTGTCATTTACTTGGTGAAGAATCAGGTATACCATGCAAGAACCAAGCACATTGATGTAAGGTTCCATAGGATTCGGGAATTGATTGCTTCGGGTGAACTTGTGTTGGAGAGAGTTCACACATATGATAATGCTGCAGATATTCTGACCAAATCAATTACTTCAAAGAAGTTCAAACATTTCTTGGACTTACTCCATGTATCCAAGTGATAGAAGGGAGACATACCCAATCAAGCATTTTAAGTTCAAAGTGAAATAGTTCATGTTTTTGAGATTCTCCCAAGGGGCGTATAATCGCCAAGGTAGAGATTGTTATTTGTGGTTTTTATACTTTTGTTTTGATAAGCAAAGAAGGAAGGAGGAAAAACATGAAGGGGGCAGCATAGCAGGACTCGTTGACAAAGGACCTATGCTCGTCGACGAGGGAACAGCAAAGGTTTGTCGATGAAGGCTCTAAAGCTCGTCAATGAATAATTACTGAGAGCAGGAAAATTTCAGACTTCTGGCATCATCGATGAGAGCCCTGCATTCTTTGACAAAGGTTCTTCTCGGTATCGTTGACAAAACTTTTGTGTTTGTCGATGAGAGGCGCTTGGGCTGCGACATTTTTTCTGAATTTTGAATTTTTGAATATTAGGTGGTTAGGAAAACGGGGCAAAACCTCTGAGGAACCTCTATATATATCATATGGGCATATTTTGAGAGTGAGGGTAATCATTAGAGAAGTGTATTATGTACATTTTGATTTTCTTAGTGAAATTTGTGTGTCATTACTTCCATGGATGTAGGCTTTGCCAAACCACGTAAATCTTTGTGTTGATCTTGTTCTAGATGTGTGTGTTATTTACATTCACTTGTTGTTGTTTATTCCACTGTGCATCTTCATTATACGATCCATATCACAACAACATTCACTTAGAAAAATCACCTCTATAATACAAATCATAATTATGCAATCAAGGGAAAATCATACTTAAAACAATACCTAATATTAAAATTAAAAGGGATTTGGGTAACTAAACCAGGCATGTTAAAAATGCCTCGATTTACCGAATGGTTGAAAAGTTAAAAGGTTTTCTTGGGTTAGGCGACCGAACCAAATTGAAGTGAGTGTCCTCGGTCAACTAAACATATAATACTGACTTTTCCACCTTCTGCAGGTGCCCGAACTTCACGTTCAAATTAACCTTGGGCGACCGAATCCTCATGTTTGGTAGACCGAACTTAGAACTAGGCGATCGAACTTCGAGTAGTTTGGAAATCGCCTTGGTTCAGCCACCTAAAGTTCTCACCGGGCACCCGAACTTCAAAATTGCACTTTTCTTTATGTGTCTATTCGGGCGACCGAACCCAAGGGTTAGGTGCCCAAAACATCTCGGGTTGGCAAATTTTTACCATAGTAAATTAGGGTTAATTTTCATTAAACTCAATTAAATAATTTTCAAAATAACCTTGATGTCCCCAACGGTTATATTTTTGCCCAACTCTATATATATCCCTTCATTTGTTATAATTAGAAGTGATTAGCATATAAATTAGTAAAATTTTTCTTTAAAAATTTATTGTGCTAAATTTTTCATACTCCCATTTTTTACAAAGCATATTGCAAAATCTCCTTTTCATACTCATTTAAATTACATATCTTTGAGAGAGATTATTTTTGTGGGTATTCATTTATTCTCTTTGCAAGCGAACAACTCTCCCATACTTGCATTTGTTGATTATTGATTTTGGAGAGTAGCTTAAAGTTTTTCCCATGGTATTTTACTTATAAATATTAGATTGGGAAAAACTCTTCATTGGCTTAAGAACTTGCATCCTTATAGCATGTTTTATAAGCTTGCTTTGTTTTTTGATAAAATCATTTTTAGCAAGCTTAAATCCTAATATCCTTTGTACTTGATATTTGAAAAATATTTATTGGGATGTTTGCTTCGGGTTATGGAGATGCTTTGAATATTCATATTGCAAATACATTATCTTGAAATCAAAGGTCTCACTCTCACATGCACATATTGACATACATATTGTTGAGAGTTAACACATTGGTTAACGAAATCTCATTTGAGCAATAATTCCTTATCATCTGTGAGTGCATTAGTTGTATTCCAGGCGTGACTTGAGGGGGCGTTGATCTAACCCGTAAGGATCGGTAGGACCTTCTCCACCCGTAAGGAGAGTTTGTAAAGATTGAGGTCAGCCCTGGTGTAATTTTTCCTGATTGTAAATGGTGCTGCTCCACCCGTTAAGTGAGCAATAGTGATAATTCTCAGGCTTGTGAGCTGAGGTGGGGACGTAGGCATAGTTGGCCGAGCTCCGATAACATATCCTGTGTCTTTCTCTTTCCCTGCACTATTTAATTTTCCATATTTATTTGTTTATACTTTTTGTGAATGCTTGGGAAATACTGAGATTGCTTTAATTGTTTAAATATTTGCTCAGTTATTTACCAGCGTGATTGGGATTGTATAGACAGACCCTAGGTTGCGTAATACTATTTGTGGAATCTGAATTGACCTAGGAGAAAATTTTTAAATATCCAATTCATCCCCCTCTTGGGAATACATCAATTCCAACAATTGGTATCAGATTCTTGTTGCATAAACTTAAACGTTTCTGCAAAAGATTGCTATGGCGCAAGTTGGTGTATCCCCATTCGGCAAGGGTCATTCACCTTCTTGCCCTCCTGTATTTTGTGGTGTCAGTTACACATACTAGAAAATCAGAATAAGCATTTTTATAAAATCTATGGATTGGAGGCCTGAAGGTGATTGATAAAGGAATTTGTATGCCAGTAGAAAATGATAATAATTTAATGCATGAAAATTCACATGCCATGGATTTATTGTATTGTACTTTAGATTCTAATATTTTACTTGAGATTATGACATGTACAGGTGCGAAGGAAATCTGGGATGAGCTCGAAAGGAAATATGGAGAGACCCAGGAAAAGGAAACCACCACTCCAGAGATATCATGTTCAGATGACCAGGGAGTGGTAAATGATAGGGAAATTGCATCAATAGAAAAAGAGGTATATGATTTTAACTCAAGCTCAATTGATGACTCTCACATTAAATGTTGTGATATGTCAAATGTTGAATCATCAGTTGAATATCATGATAATTCTGTTAATGATACATGTGATGATTCTTATAATGAATGTTGTGTTTTGTCATATGATGAATCATCTAATATTCTCTATGATAATACTATTGAACAAGCATGAAACGATTCATATAATTATTGTGTTAAATTTTATATTGAATCACATAATGAATTTATTGATGGAAGCAAATTTTTGAATGAAAAACTAGAAAATGCTTTATCGAAAATGCATAAGTTTTTAATTAGGATGAATAAACAAAAAAAACTTTTGAAAAATGAGAACAAGGGGATAGCTAAACAATTAAAAGATCTAAAAGAACATCATGCTATCCTTGAGAAGAAAAAGATTAAGAAGGTATTGGAAATCATTTGCTTGAAGAGAAAAATTAAAGACTATTCTAAAATGATTTTCAAACCCACAAATGAAAGAGATAACCGAAATCAACCCCTAGGAGTTAAAAGAAGTAAATCGTTCAAAGAGGGTTCATCTTATAAATCCTATTGCCATGCCTCATCAAGTAGAAGTAGAACAAATAAGTGTAATCGTTCATGTGCATATAAAACTTGCTTATACATTGGAAAGAAAGTACACATTAAATACACTTGTTTAGGTAAAGGTGTTAGAGGCATGGATAAAGAAATGGAGTAGGTCTTCATGAAAGCAAACCCCTTAGGACCTAAGGAAAAATGGATTTAAATTAATATTACCAAATTTGTTAATTCTTCCTTAGACCCTTGGACTAGATTTAGGGGTTAGTAATGACATTAGGCTTGGGAAGTGGCTTAAGTTTAAAATGTAGAAGCTTAGTATACACGTCCACTTCCAAATGGACAAGGCTACTATACTTGGTATATAATTCAAAATGCTTAACCCACACTTAAATATAAACATATTAAATTAAGCATACCTTGTCCACTCATAATGAATACTCTTTTGAACCTAACAGAAATTTAAATTGATAAAAGTATTTATCCAAATTTGCTCCACAAGCTCTCAATCCTTCAAGTCAAATCCTTAGAGCTTTGTATCCTTTTAGTTAAGTGAAATAGCTAATATGATGGCCATAGGTTTCAACATATATGAAAATGCAATAATTGAGAAACCTATACATGAATGTTAAGAAAGAAAAGCCATTTGAACTTGAGTCTCTCTCACGTATCGAAATTCATAAAAAAAAATAGGCAGACATTGGCTTATCATCTCTACGAATATTCATCATGATTTTTTGGTCCAATAAGCCTAAAGCATTCATCGCCAAGCTTAAACCATAAAAAATCTTAAAAAGCTTGGTTAATGGAATTAGAAAATTATGAAATGGCATAAAATGGATTAGCGCATAACTCAGGGGGAGCATCACACCTTCATGTCTATACAAATTAAATGCTTTCATTATCTCATAACAATCATGCCCAGGCCTTAATGAATAACAGTACTGCTGTGATACCCCATGGATGAAAGACTTAAAAGATTAGATGTTACTACCCATATCAACAAGGTGCACATTTCTTTTCGGGAGCCCTTCTCATAAGAACTCCACAGTTAAGCGTGCTTGGCTTGGAGTAATCTTGGGATGGGTGATCTTATGGGAAGTTTTCTCAGGAAGTGCGTGAGTGAGGACAAAACATACTGAAAAGGATAGGTTTGGTCTGTGGGGTCAGTCATTAGTTCGATAAGACCCCCAGCTCCATGGTGGTCTGGTCTAGGTGGAGGAGAAGAGACGCAGGTCTCCTTAGCAGACCCAAGATGGGGTGTTACAAAATGGTATCAGAGCCATCACCCAGTAGGAAGTGTGATGAGATTCACATCACCTGGGTTTGGAAATGTGGGTTCGCAATGAGGACGTTGCATTCTACAAGCGGGGGAGAATGTGATACCCCATGGATGAAAGACTTAAAAGATTAGATGTTACTACCCATATCAACAAGGTGCACCCAGTCGGAAGTATGATGAGATTCACATCACCTGGGTTTGGAAATGTAGGTTCTCAACGAGGACGTTGCGTTCTATAAGTGGGGGAGAATGTGATACCCCATGGATGAAAGACTTAAAAGATTAGATGTTACTACCCATATCAACAAGGTGCACCTTTCTTTTCGAAAGCCCTTCTTATAAGAACTCCACAGTTAAGTGTGCTTGGCTTGGAGTAATCTTGGGATGGGTGACCTTATGGGAAGTTTTCTCAGGAAGTGTGTGAGTGAGGACAAAACATAATGAAAAGGACAGGTGTTGGTCTGTGGGGTCAGTCATCAGTTCGATAAGACCCCCAGCTCCCTGGTGGTCTAGTCTAGGTGGAGGAGAAGAGACGCAGGTCTCCCTAGCAGACCTAGGATGGGGTGTTACAACTGCACTGAACTTAAAACTATCATCTGTTCTCTACTATCTATATTCTTTGATGGATAGATCATATTTTATAAATTGTTGTTTGCTACTTGATTGCATGCGTAGTTTAGAATGCCTTTTGCATGACAGATGCAGTGATGAGAATTGCATGCTGGTAGAAATTTTAGGTTGTTGCATGCTATATATGATCTATCTTTTGAGAACAACCATTTATTAGGTACAGTTTTTATAGGAAAATGTCTTATTTATAGACGGCATGCTGCCAGAATTTTATTAAAATTTTCTCAAATTAAAACTGTGTACAAAATGGTTATGATAAAATGAATATTAAAATATTTTTGAAAGGATGAGTGAAAAATCAAATAGATAATTAAACTTTATTCTTACATAATCATCATAGACTTAAGGGAAGCTGAGCTCCATCCCTAAGAAAAGAGCATAAAAGACTCATGTGCATCATGCCTTGCTTTTTGAATATTGAGGCTCCTCTTGAAACCCGAACATCATATCTAGCTCTTAAAGGTCCATATATTGATATGGATTGTTCTCAGGTTTTTGAGCACCAATGCATGCCTTGATATCTCTTTTCTGATGCATTTGTGAAATATAGGGATAATTATATTGGTTGCATAAATAGAGTGAATTAATCTTGATCTAGTATATCTGTTTTTAGGAGATTCAAAAATGATTGCCTATACTACTTGGCCTAATCTATGACTAGTATAAGCAATTCATTGTGTCTAAGCATGTATTCAATTTCATAGGGGGAGCTCATGAAACAACTTTTCTATCCTTTTTATGCTCACCTATCCTTATGCTTAGATATCTATTGAACACTATGTGGCATGTGCTTAAATGAAACGATATTATTAAAAATCTTAATTTGAAACATGATGTTTATTTTTGCCACAATCATCTGTTTTTTCCATATGATCCTTTTTGTTTTTGAATTTTCTATATTCTTAAGATTTACATGGTTGTATTTTTCTAGTCATATTTTATTCTGTGTTCAAAAGCCTATCAGAAATTTTTTGCTCGCTTGCATGATTTTTTAAAATTTGTTTTTCAACAAGCACATCCCTAGTACTTCCTGATAACATCATTAGGGGGATATATACATATATATTTTTTTAAATATATCTTGTTTTCTTGCATATGTGCTTAAATGCTATATTTTTGTTAAACAACATTTATATGCCCATATACTATATGATAAAGGGGGGAGTTTCTTTCGGCGCTTAAATGTTAAAAGGAGGGAACATTTTTTTTAAAAGGAAAAAAAAAAGAAAAAAGAGGGGAGTTATCATAAACTAAGTTTGTTTTTAAAATCTCAATCTTTCTTTCACTTAGCCTAGCCATTTTTACTGATGCCAAAAAGAGGAGAGTTTTGTTGAGGAAAATGCATGTGTGACTATGCTTCAATGCTGAAACTAAATGTATAATCATTTGAATGTCTTCTTTATTGATATGCCTGTACTGTATTGTCTTCATGTAGAATTATGCATATTCTTAGGGGGAGCCTTTTTAGGCTAAACCCCATTTTACTCTAATACGTTTGTCATCATCAAAAAGAGAGAGATTATTGACTTTTTGAGTCCGATCCCTAGTTTTGATAATAACAAACCGCATGGTACTAATGTGTGTGCCTAAGTATTTGAACATGTTAATCATTCAGAACACACACATGTAAGTGAAGTGGAAGTTAGAAAGGACTCAAAGCACATAATCCTAGCTGATTCCATAAAGAGTCAAGAGCAAAAGAAGAAGACTTTTGCTTCTAATTGAAAATGCATTTTGTTTCATTATTTAGTCTGTAATATTGTGCTCTATAATAACTGTATCTCATGCATGATAGATTTATATGCTCAAGACCCTAGATTGACCTTATGGCTCACCTTCGGTTGACCCAAGTTTTTAGGCTAAATTAAAATGCCTAAACCTTAGAGAAACCCTAGGTCCCTACACATTTACTTAGAAAAATCCCCTCTATAATACAAATCATAATTATGCAATCAAGGGAACATCATACTTAAAAATAGAACCTAATATTAAAATTAAAAGGGATTCGGGCAACTGAACCAGGCACGTTAAAAATGCCTCGGTTGAACGAATGGTTGAAAAGTAAGAAGGTTGACTTGGGTCAGGCGACCAAACCAAATTGAACTGAGTGTCCTTGGTTGACCGAACCTTAAGCAGTTTCCATCTTCCTCGGGTGCTCGAACTTCACGTTCAAATTAACCTCTGGTGACCAAATCCTCAAGTTCGGTAGAACAAACTTAGAACCAGGCGACCGAACCTTAAGCAGTTTGAAAATCGCCTTTGTTCAACCACCCGAAGTTCTCATAGGGCACCTGAACTTCAAAATTGCACTTTTCTTCATGTGTCTGTTCGGGCGACTGAACCCAATGGTCAGGCGCTCGAAACATCTTAGGTTGGAAAATTTTTACCGCAGTTAATCAGGGTTAATTTTCATTGAACTCAATTAAACAACTTTCAAAATACCCTTGATGTCCCAACGATTATATTTTTGCCCAACTTTATATATCCCTTTTCATTTGTTATAATTAGAAATGATTAGCATATAAATTAGCAAAATTTTTCTCTGAAAATTTATTGTGCTAAATTTTTCATACTCCCATTTTTTACAAAGCATATTGCAAAATCTTCTTCTCATGCTCATTTAAATTACATATCTTTGAGAGAGATTATTTTTGTGGGTATTCATTTATTCTCTTTGCAAGTAAACAACTCTCCCATACTTGCATTTGTTGATTTTGGAGAGTAGCTTAAAGTTTTTCCCATGGTATTTTACTTATAAATATTAGATTGGGAAAAACTCTTCATTGGCTTAAAAAAGTTTTCCCCACAAAATGAATTTATTGATTAAATCATAGGGTAAAACTTTTGGGCTTAACTCTTAACAAAATCAACAATCAAAAATCAGAGAGTATAAGCTTGTAAGACAGTGTAGGATCTTTCAAAGCACTCACACTAAATATGATTTTTCTAGGGAATGAGAATGGGTGGAGTATTTGGGTTTGAATAGAAGTGAAAAACACAAAGAAATTTCAATGAGAAATTTTTCGAATCAAAACTCTAATCTCTCATTAATTTTTACAAATGAAGACATATATATAGCTTTCAACAAAAATATAACCATTAGGACACATAGGGGATTATTAAAAAAGTTTAATAAATTTGTAATTCAATTTACCCTTAATTAATCCCAATTACCCATGGTAAAAATTGAGCAACCCAAGAGTTTCAGTCGCCCAGACCTTAGATTCGGTCGCCCGAACAGAGACATACAGAAAAGGTAAGTTTTAGGTTTGGGTGCCCGGTGGAACGGTCAGTTAGCTAAACCAAGGCAATTTTCCAAAATGGCCGAGGTTCGATCGCCTGGACTCAAGTTTGGTTTGCCAAACTTGCATGTTCGGTCACCCGAGGGTGATTTGAACGTGAATGTTCAGGTGCCCAAGTTGTTGGAAAGAGTCAGGGTAGATATTCAATTGACTGAAGATGGTGAAATCTTTTTCAGTTCGGTCGCCCAAAGTTAGGTCAACATACTGACTATTCGGCGGTTCGGTCGACCAAGGTGTTTTGAACACCAAGATTCGGTCGCCCAAAACCTCACTATTCTAGTCCTTTAAGTCTTGTTTCAATTCAATAGGTTCCCTTGATAACATATGTGATTTTGGGGACTAACCTAAGTGCAAGTGCAAGGACCTAGGGTCTTTCTAAGGTCTTTGAGCTTATTAGTTCCTACACGCATGATATGCATTAATTATTACAGACCGTTCCTACTTAAATATTATAGACCCAAATAAAACATAATATAAATTACAATAAATGAATCTTTTGGTTCTTCTTTTGCTTCAAGATAACATATGCCATTATACGATCTTACTAATATGAACTTGCACATGAACTTGATAGACATTAAATACCAAAGTATTTGTCATAATCAAAATAGGATATGACTTATAAGGTCAACATTCTCCCCGTTTTTGATGATCACAAATACATCATGCAAAAGTGGGTACAGTCAAGAAAGGTTCCCCCTGAGAATATGCATAAAGAGATTTTTAAAGCTCAAACATGTAATGATTACCTAGTTTTTCCTACTTCTCCCTCTTTTGGCAACAGCAAAAAGGGCATGAAAACAAATATAACTATTTTTGAAAAATATAGGAATTGAGCACACAAATAGTATAACTGGTTATATAAATGATTTAAATGACATGGAAACTGAATTAAACCATAAATATGTACAAACCATTGTAATTGAAACATATCATACGACTCGTGAAAGATTTGAGTTTAAAGCACACGACATATGATAACAAATAGTTGGTTTGAGTACAAACATAGTCTAATTAGTTCGCATGCATTTTTATGTGAAATTACCGAACCAGTTATGCAATTTTAAAACCATATATGTATATAATAATAATAAGGCAAGAGAAAAATGTTTTAGTTTTGAAATTAGTTCTTGCCATAAAGTATTACGATATATATATATATATATATATGTATATATTGTTGACCCCACGGGTCATACCCTGTTTTGATTATGACAAATACTCTAGTATTTAATGCCTGTCAAGTTTGTGTACAGGCTTATATTAGCAAGATCATTTGATGACACGCGAAAACTTGAACCTAGAAGATTTATTTTGTGCTGTAATTCATATAATGCTTAATTTGGGTCTGTAATAGTAAAGTAAGATTGGTATGTAATAATTGATGTGCATTATGCATATAGGAACTTATAAGCTCAAGACCATAGATAGACCTTAGGGATCACCCTTCAATCGACCGACGCTGGATTTTTGGGACCATTTCAAAATGACCTTAGATGGACCTTAGGTTCCCACACTTAAGTGCATAAAGTCCTAACATAGTTCTCATATTATCAGGGAAAGATTAGTGCAAATTAAATGACCTTAGGTAAAAATCAGAAGGCATTTGGGCCATCAAACCTGGTAGTTCAAACTGCCTCGGTCGACCGAATCGAGGATGGGTCAAAATGTTTACCTGATTTTGGCAAACCGAACCAAAATGAACATATCTTCCATGGGTGACCGAAACTATGTCAGAAACTTTCCCACCAACTTGGCAGCTCGAACCTCACGTTTATTTTACCCTTGGGCGACCGAACTTTAGACTGGGAACCCAAAATGCAGAAAGAATGGGAATCGCCTTGGTTCAGCAAACCAAGCCTATACTCAGGCACCCGAACAGTGAAAATAACTTTTCAAGTTGTGTATGTTCGGGCGACCGAACTGAGGTTCAGGCTCTAGGGTTGTTTTACTTTTATCGAGATTAAAAATGGGTAAACAGGGTTAATTTCCTTAATGGTTTTTAAAACAAAATTATAATACCCTATATGTATCTAACGGTCATAATTTCCACCTTGTCTATATATAGTGCTTCATTTGCAAAGATTAAGGAGAGATTAGGAAATTGGTTATCTCAAAAACTCTCTGAAATTTTCCAAACCTATATTATTCATACTACTTCAAAATACTCTCCTACTCCACATTCCTTGATCATTTAAGCCTAGTAAGAGTATTTAGATTGTTTGTGCTTCATTCTAAAAAGCCCGCAACTCTCATTTGAAATTTATATTACTTGATTTTTATCTTGAGAGTAAAGCTAGAGATTTTCCCACTGATTTGAATAAATAAATCTTGTGTGGGAAAACTCATAGGCTTTGGGTTTTTCGCATTGTTATTGCAAGATGCCTTAAGCATTATTTTTGGTGTGCAAAAATATTTTACAAAACTTGATTTCAAACAACTCTTGTGCTTGCCATATTTGAGAAAATCCTTCTGGGTTTGTTTGAATATTATTGTTAGCATCTCTAAAACATTATCTAATATTGATATTTGATATACTTGGTTTTCAAAGAATAGCTTGTTTGAACACTCTTGTACATATTTGAGGTTACACATTATACTGAGTGTTGCTTGCACATATACACCCTTGAGTTTACAATTGCTACATTATTCGTGTGCATTGATTATATTGTGCGTAGTGGTACATATCTGCTTGTGTAAGAAGCATTTTCGTGTACGCAAATTTTCATATATTTTGTATTCCTGTCGTGGGCCTGAAGAGGGAGACTAGCCCTATGGAATAGCCCCTGATTGGTTTAGACCCGGTTAGGAAAGCTAGGTGCACCATCCTGGTAAGGTGTAGGTTGAGGTTAGCCCCATTAATTGACCTAGTTGTAAACGATGTCGCTCCACCCGTTAAGTGAGCATTTGTGAAATCCTTATGCTGGTGAACCAAGGCAAGGACGTAGGCACAGTTGGCCGAACCTCGATAACATATCATGCGTGCACTTTACTTTTCCATAATTTATTTTCTGTACGTATATGTTATTTTATGAATGTTGCACATGATTTAATTTTCGCATATTATTTGCACATAGGGGTTTATGTGTATATAGAAAGACCCTAGGTTGTGAAATACTGCTGTTGAATTAGCTAAACTTAGGATAAAATTTTGAATACGCAATTCACCCCCCCCTCTTTGGGAATACACCAAAGTCAACATATATATATATATCCCCCTTTGATATTTTCAAAAAGTACTGGGGGTGCTTGTTGAAAAAGAAACTTTAATTTAAAATGAGCAAGCAACATTTTTCTAGTTTGTCAATTAAGCACATACTTATAATATAACCAGAAACACACAACCACAATGATCCTTAAAGTGTTAGACAATTTAAAGTAAGGATCACATGGCAAACACAAATAACATGTCCCAAAGCAATATATATCAACTTAAGATTTCACAAAGATCATTTCATTTAAGCACATGATACAGTGAATTCAAAATAGATCTAAGCTAAAAATATTTGTGAGCAAAACAAAATAAGAATTTATGTTTGGATGCTCCCCCTTTCGTTTTGAGTGATAGCTTAGAAGCTTCTAGGTGCTTATACATATCACAACTTACTCTCATTTAATTGGTCAAAAGTATAAGCAGTTATTCAAAATCTTTTAATATAACTATACTGGATATTAATTGATTTATTTCAAACATTGCAACCAGTATAGCCTCCCTAGAGACTACAAATGCATTAAAAAGATAGATATCAAGGCATTGATACAATGCCCACAACCCTAAGAACAATTATCTATTTATAATGGATATGATGTTTAGGGTACTTAGAAGAGCCTCAATAGTCAAAAAGCGAGGTGATGCATATAAGTATTTTATCCTCTTTCTCTAAGGATGGAGCTTAGCTCCCCTAATTGTTCTCGATGATTATATGAAGATGAAATTAATATTCAATTGGTTTTCACTCATCCTTTCAAAAATATTATAACATATATTTTATCATAATCATCTATGTACAAGGTTTTATTTTGGGAAAAATCTACCAAAATTTCGGCAGCATGCCGTCTATAAAACAGACATTGTCCCATAAAACCTGTACATAATAGATGGTTGTTATCAACAAAATACTCATATAAGGCATGCAACAACCTAAAATCCACTACCAGCTTGCAGTTCACATCCACTGCATCCGCTATGTAGGAGGCTTTTAACATAATCATGCAATCAGGTAGAAATCAACAAATCATAATATATAATCTATCCATCAAAGAATATAAACAGTAGATAACAGAGGATAGTTATAAATTCATTACAATATTCACATGAACATTTCGGTATAAAATAAAAAATTATGAGAGCATTTTAATTTATATAACCATGAAAGAATATATGTTACCCCTAAGTTATGCACTTGACTCATTTTATGCCTTTCTTCATCTTTAAGTTCAATAACCAAGAGTTATAATATTTTTAGTGATTTTAGCTTGGCTTTGAGTTCTTAGGCTTATCGGACAAAAAATGCATAAACAATACTTCTTTAGGGTCATAAGCCAACACATGCCTCTTTTCTTTTATGAATTTCAATGCGTGAGAGGCACAAGATGGAATGACTTTCAATTTAAACTGCATGTGCATAGGTCTACTTGAATTTTGTGCACTTATCTAGATTGATACTTGCTACAACCAACTTAGCCATTCAGCTCATCACGAAGGATATGAAGCTCTAATTGATTTGATTTAGTGTTTGGGGGCTTATAAAGAAAAGAAGAATAAAAACTTGTAAATTATCATTAAGTTTAGAAGAGTATTCATTACAAGTGAACATGAATCAAAGTATTTTCATGGAAGGAATCATGTCCAGGTTTGAGCAAAGAGCATCTACGAGTGTATGAATTTCTGAATACAGCTCTTTGGAGAATAGAATGTATCCTTTAGATATAATTATGAGCAAGGATACAAATAAAGTAATAGGTAAAATCTTTAGGGATTGGATACAATTTAAGCACAAGGGAAATATTTAGATTTAACTATATGAGAAACATGATTCCTTTAGTAGATATCCCCTAACTTGATTCTGATGGATGTCTTTCAATAAGCACTCATAGAAAAGGGATATTTGAACATCAGTGCTTATGACCTAAGTGATGACTTAGAATTTGATTTAGGATTTTCATATTCAAAAATGAGTTTAGGGTATAATAATAAATGATATAAGATGGATCCCTAAAACTTAATCTTGTGCAATGGACAACAGTGGCTTAACTTAAGGTGTTATATTTAAGCATGAGTTAAGCATTTGAAATTAATTACCTGGCAAAGATGCCATGTCCAATTGGAAGTGGATGCAGATACTAGGTTTATATGTATCTTAACCCCGAACCACTCCCTAAGCCTACAATCATCACAACCCCTAAACCTAGGAACTAAGGGAAGATTGAAATATTTATGTAATTTCTATTGGAATCCTATCTTCCTTAGATCATATGGAGTTTGCCTTGTTGATTATCCATTTCATTTCCTTTTCTAAGCCCCTGGCACTTATGAGTAAACAAATAAATCATATGTGCCACATAGTTTTGCAAAATAAGCAGGTATTGAATATACATAAAAGATTATGCTTATTTATTCTGTTTTTGTTCAATGAGGCACGACAATAAGATTTGTAAGATAAACCCTTTTGAAAAGATGTATTTCTTTTAGTTCCTAAGGGTTTATTTGAGCTATACTTCTTATTTTTGGATTTGAAAATCATTTCATAATAATTTTCAATTTTTCTTTCTAAGCAGAAGATTTTCAACACTTTCACAATCTTCCTCTTCTCTAAGGTGGCATGATATTCTCTTAGATCTTTTAATTGTTTTGCCAACCTTCTATGTTAATTTTTCAAAAATGTTTTCTGTTTAGACACCTTAGCTAGAAGCTTATTCATTTTCAAAGAAGTACATTCTTGTTCCTTGTTAAAGGGCATGCCATTATCGTTATATTTATTGCATAATTCAGCATCGGATATATCATAATAACACTCAAATAAATCAATGCATGCATCATAAACGGTACTATTATAAAAAAAAATAGATGATTCATCATATAGTCTATCATATGTTTTGGCACAAGAATCATCATAGTAAACATCACATGAATTAATACATGCATTATCGTCAAAGCAGTCATTAGAGGCAATTGATGATTCAACATATGATATATCACAGGATTCAACATAAGAATCATCACATGCTTCATTACACAAATCAGTAAATGAGGTAGGGTAAGGTTCATATACCTCATCATCTACTAATGCAACCTTCTCATGATTAGCCACTACCTGATCATTTAGGCTTGGAGCATTTGAAGTGGCAATCTCATTTACTTGGATCTCTCCATATCTCTTTTCAAGCTCAACCTAGATTTTTTTGCACTTTTACATGTCATAATCTTATGAAAAATATTGGAATCTAAAGTGCAATAAAGTAAATCCATGACATGTGAATTTGCATGAATCAAAGTAATATCATATTCATTTACGAGCATACAAATTCCTTTATCAATCACCTAGCAAGCTCGCCAGTCCATTGCTTTTATAAATATGCTCATTCTAAATTTTTAGGCGGAGAAATCAACACCACAAAACACTGGAGGGCTGAAAGGTGATCGTCCTTCGATGAATGGGGATACACTAATGTGAGTCATCTCGATCTTTGGAAAAAACATTTAATTCAATGCCACGAGGCTTTTATACTAATTTTTGGAATTGGTGTATTCCCAAGAGAGGGGTGAATTGGAATTTTAAAAACTTCTTCGTAGGTTTAATCAGATATCAGTAATACACAACCTAGGGTCTTTCTAATCATATACTGATTGCGCAGCTAATGATATGCGGAAATTAAATCATGCGTGGCATTCACAATATATTATAACATACATGTGTAGAAATATAAAGTGCTGAAAATTAAAGTAGACACACGATATGTTATCGGGGTTCGACCAATACTGCCTACATCCCCACCTTAGCTTGCAAGCCTGAGGATTACTACTATTGCTCACTTAATGGGTGGAGCGGCACCAGTTACAACCAGGTCAAATTATACCAGGGCTGACCTTAACCTTTACCAACTCTCCTTACGGGGCGGAGAAGGCGCTGCCGATCCTTACTGGCTAGAACAACGCCCCCTTTAGGCCACGCTTGGAATATAACAATGAATATGAAATTTTGCATACAATTTAAGTGCTTCTCAACTAAGCAAATATGTACATATACGCACATGCAATAACTAATGTACTTCCAAATGATAAGAACTATAAGCTCAGTGCAAACAATATCACAACTCTTAAGATAATGTCAATATGCAATCAAAGTGTGAGAGTTATGTGTTAGTGATCTTTGAATCAAATAACAATTTCAATCACAACGTGCAATATCAAAGATCAGAACCACACAATCAAAAATCTCGAAAATGATTTTCAAAAACCAAGCACGTGAGATATTTTGAAAACGAAGCTTGTTGAAAATATTTTCTTTAAAACCACATGACAAGCTCAAGACTCTTGCAATGAAGATGCAAAGACTCACATGCTTAGAAAGTTTTCCCCACAAAATGAATTTATTGATTAAATCATAGGGGAAAAACTCTTGGGGTTAACTCTAAAAAAATTCAATAAACAATCACAAATTAGAGAGTATAAGCTTGTAAGATTGTGTAAGATCTTTCAAAGCACTCACACCAAATATGATTTTTTAAGGGAATGAGAATGGGTGGAGTCTTTGAGTTTGAATGGGAGTGAAAAACACAGAAATTTCAAAGAGAATTTTTTCTAATCAAAATTCTAATCTCTCATTAATTTTTGCAAATGAAGACATATATATAGTCTTTAAAAAAAATATAACTTTTAGGACACATAAGAGATTATTAAAAATGTTTAATGAATTTTTAATTCAATTTACCCTTAATGAATCCCAATTACTCGTGGTAAAAATTAAGCAACCCAAGAGTTTCGGCCGCCTGGACCTTAGGTTTGGTCGCCCAAACAAACACATACAGAAAAGGTAAGTTGTGGGTTCGGGTGCCCAGTGGAAGGGTTGGTTGGCCAAACCAAGGCAATTTTCAAAAATGTCTGAGGTTCGGTCACCTGGACTCAAGTTCAGTCTTCCAAACTTGCATGTTTGGTCACCCAAGGGTGATTTGAATGTGAATGTTTGGGCACCCGAGTTGTTGGAAAGAGTCAGGGTAGATGTTTGATTGACCGAAGATGGTGAAGTTTTTTCAGTTCGGTCGCCCAAAGTTAGGTCAACATGTTGACTATTCAACGGTTCAGTCGACTAAGGTGTTTTGAACACCAAAGTTCAGTCGCCCGAAACCTTACTATTCTAGTCTTTTAAGTCTTATTTCAATTCAATAGGCTCCCCTGATAACATATGTGATTTTAAGGACTAATCTAAGTGCAAGTGCAAGGACTTAGGGTCTTTCTAAGGTCTTTAAGCTTATCCGTTCCTACATGCATGATATGCATTAATAATTACTGACCTTTCCTACTTAAATATTATAGACCCAAATAAAACAAAATATAAATTACAATAAATGAATCTTCTAGGTCTTCTTTTGCTTCAAGATAACATATGCCATCATACGATCTTACTAATATGAACCTGCACACGAACTTGATAGACATTAAATACCGGAGTATTTGTCATAATCAAAATAAGGTATAACCTATAAGGTCAACAATTCTTTTGTATATGAATACCAAAATTTATATGCCTTTTCAAATCTCAATACTTTTAAGTGAAGCCTTGTACAATACAAGCTTTCTTGATTTGTGGCAAACAATGTCATTCTTTTAAGTTGATGCTTATTGTAAAGGGGAGCCTTTTTAAAGCTTACTCAATTTTTTGCTCTTGTTTGTCATCATTGAAAATGGGGAGATTGTTGGCCTTACAAGGCTTAAAATATGGTTTTAATGATAACAAATCAGAGGAACTTAACATATTTGGTTAAATGATGATATTCAGGACTCAAGTATGAGAATATAAGGTCAAGTGCTCACAAGGATCATTGAAAGATAATCAAATGAAGCTTAAACAATATTAAGGCATGGATTCAAAGATGATCTAATAAAGCTTGAAGATCATGAGAGCATGACTATTAAAGAGAACTTGCTTAAAGCTTAAAATATATTGAAGCTTGAAGAAAAGATTGTAAAGACCCAAAAAATTATAATGATTAAATAATTAGGGAAAATAATAAACGGGATAGATAAATAAAGGATAAAGTGAAAACGGGAAAATTTTGGAAAGAAAATAGCAGATTTCATTGATGAATATCTTGTCCTCATCAACGAGTAGTTTACATAGGATGTTTAGTCCCTCGTCAATGAAGAGATCCCAAGTGAGCAAATTTTAGATTTTAAGTTTCGTGGACGAACGCACCCTCTCGTTGATGAAGTCCTTTCTTTGACTCATCGACGAATCCTATCTTCTCGTCGACGAAGCCACTTGGCAACATTGAGTATAAAAGATCCAAGGAAGCTTCTTGGCGAAGAAAATTCATTTTTCCTCCGTTTTTCTCTCTCTAAAGCGCCTCTCTACCTTCTTTCTTCAAATATGGCCTAGATTAAGCTCGAATTGACAAATGGAGACCGCCATGGTGTTATAGGGAAAATTCTCTACATATCTAGCAGAGTAGATTTTTAAATTGGGGCTTTTCGGGAAACGCTCCAAAGTTGAGGTAAGGGTTAAGATTCTTAGTTTTGGGGTTTTAAATGTTTATTTGAGGTTTATAGGTTGAGGAAATGCAAAAATAGTAGGTTATTTGAGATTTATCTAATTAAATTAGGATTTTTGATTCAGGGTTTGGGTGAGTGCCATAGGCATCATTTGGGGTCCCGGTTGGCGTAGTTGAAGAAAGCAGGTAAGGGGGAATATATATATATATATATATATATATATATATATATATATATTAAACTAGGTTTTATGAATTAAACGGATAAATGGATTATGTTTTGTATATATGTATATGTTTCCGTATGGGTTTAAAATACCAACCATTTAAATTATAATTTCTAAGCCTAGGACTGTTTTATTGGATATGTATATGTGAAAATGGACTAATGAAAGTAAAATATTTTTCAGGATAATTGTATAGGAAATTAAAGGTATACTTTCAATATATGAACAATAAATGAGGGTTGACTTATTTTATAGAAAATGTTTGAAATATATTACTAAATTTTGTGGCATGAGTAAAACGGAAATTTTGTGTTGAATTATGTTATATGTATGAAATGCAGGTTATATGGGAAATGCAATGAGAATGAAAATGTGTTATGACTTATGCTGCATGTTATTGTTAATGTAACCATGGAAATAGATGAATAGTTAAAAGGAACTGTAGACTAACTGATGAACAACTTAAAGGAGTTGTAGTAGAAGAATAACACATATCTATGTGGACTAACTGATGTATAGATGAAAGAAGCTATAGTACGAATGTAGGAAATGAAATGGAAATGAGAATAAAATGAAATATGAATGAAATGGAAATGAAATGTGAAATGTTCACAATGTAAAATGGTAAAGAGTCACGAAAAGTGAAATACTATGAAATGTCAAAGATGAGAACATGAACAGATGAAAAATTCAGAATAAATGACAAACAGAGTAATGTATTATTGTAGTATCAGTATTCATGCTAGTATGATATATATTTATATGGGCGGGGCAAACTCTTAGCCCAAGGGCATGCTGAGAAAGGCGAGTGCCTTAGTAGGTATCAGATGTAGTAGTAGTTTGCATAATGTATTAGAGCAGAGGGAAATTACTTGTATGGGTGGGTACATTTCCTTATTCTCGGAAGCCTTTGCTGGTAAACCATTGTATGAACTGTGTGATTACGAGATTACTTTTTCACCTGAGAGCTTACTGAGTAAGGTAAGCGCCTTGATATGATTCAGTTGTGACCATTGGTTGCCTAAAGTATCATAGTAGAAGAGTGTTACTTGTATGGGCGGGTATTCACCCCAATTCTTAGGTATTCTCATGGGTAAAATACCTTACATGTGTTTGATCAGGTTCAAGAAAGGATTTTAGAAATTATGATAATGATTTGCAAATGATGAATACATATACATATGTTATTTACAAACCTCATGTTGGCCACAACTGATTTAATATATTGTTTCTTTCCTTATTGAAATGTTTCCCACCCCAAATAAAAATTTATCTTTTTTAGGACCTCTATGTGATCAAGCTTAAGAAGCTCGAGGTTGTTATAGTATTTTTGGATATAGAAAGAGAAAAGGTATAAATTTTGATGATACCTTTGGGATGTAGAAATTTTATGTTTTATGTTTTATGTTTTAAGTTTTCTGAGTTGTGAATACTGGAAGTTGTAGATTATGTTTTTGGAGATATGTATATGTGTAGATACAGGTGGATGAATGGATTATTTTGGCATGTAGATAGATGTAGAAAAGTCTGGTATTATATTGGTTGAGGATTGTAGTTATGTTTTTCGCTGCGTAATTGTTAATAGAATAATAGGTACAAGAAAATGGATTGCATAGCACCCAGGTCCCACAAAGCGGGTTTGGGGTACCACGAAGTGCGGTTTGTTCAAGTATAATGCACAGGATCGGGTTTTCGGGTTTGGGGGCTTTACAATTTGGTATCAGAGCAATAGGTTTTGGTGTTTGCAAACTTAGGGATGATGGATAGGTTAGGTGTTGAGAGGTATAAGATTTTGTTTTGTAGTTTATAGGCGGAAATACATCAACAATTCCTTTGATTTTTCTAATGCAATCGATAGCCTCAGAAAAGCCACGGCAAACCTTAGATGATTTCATTTTTAAGCTATGATACTGGTCCTTACATAGAGAATTTGGATGTATATTGGATTTAATATTAATGATTATATTGTTTGAGTTATGACAAAGGATTCTTAACTCTTTCCTGTCCTATTTTCAGGATGGATCCTAAGGATGAGGATGTAAAGGCTGAAGGAAGAGATGATTCAGAGACTTCCAATGAAGAGGACATTGATACCTCTACGATGCTGCGGGGTATAGCCTGACAGGTCAGGATAGAAATAAGGAAGGATACTAGAGGGCAGAACTATCCACCTGCTAATCAGGGCTATAGCATCAAGGAGTTCATGAGACTGAACCCTCCTACTTTTGAGGGAGGACCTGATCCAATGATAGCAGAAAACTAGGTTCAGCAAATAAAGGAGATACTAGAAGTACTTGGCTGCAAGGATGAGCATAAGGTCCGTTATGCCATATTTAAGATGACTGGAGATGCAAAATTTTGGTGGCTTTCTATGAAACTACTAAAGGAATAGAGGTTGGTCAAGATAGCACTGACCTAGCAGCGATTCAAAGAGTTGTTCTTTGATAGGTATTGAAAATTAAGGTATAGTCCTAAGAGGGGGGGATGAATTGGGTTTTAAAATTTCTTTTAAACTCTTTTTTGTTAATGAACTCTTAACCTTTTATTGATTTGTTCAATTCACAACAAAAGTTTAAGTCTTTTATTCAATCCACAACCACAACACAAATAAACATTCAATCAACCACACAAACCAATTAATCACAAAGTAAGTAACCAATCAATTAACTACACAATATTCAATTAAGATGTTTAGTTTGTTTGTAGCCATGTAGTGAATGAAAGTTTGAATCAAGCCCTGTATTCATAAAAAAATTTTCTCAATTTGATATTCAATAAAACATCCACACTTTTCCCAAAAATTCATATTTCAAATAAACTCTTAATTAATTTATCTTTGGGTGTTAACCAATCAACGTACTCCCTTTGAGGTTTCCGCAAAGTATTGATCAACTAACATACTCCCTTTCGGTTTCCGTAATCCCAAATCAAAATTAAACTTTAAGTTTACTTAAATTCCAAATTTTTGTAGTATATATTATTAAGAAATTAAATCATCCATGCAGTTTATATATGCTAGAAATAAAAAGAGTAAGGGAAAGAGAGAGTGAGACCACAATTTTTACGAGGTTCGGCTTATCCCGAACCTACGTCCTCGCCTTTGGCAAACCACCAAAGGATTTGCTAAACCAGTTCCTTTTCCGGGCGGAACAACACCGTTACACACTCCTTCAGTAGGCTAGAGCCTGCCTCTCCAAGTAATATCCCTCACTCGGTCACTCCTTCAATTAGGCTAGAGAAACACCTCTTTAAGCGATCCCCCATGCTTAGCCAACAATCCAAAAATCCTAGAATCGTCAAAAACACTACAAGAATACAAAATGATAGCTGCGTACAAGAACACTCTCTTAAAGAGCATATTAGTACAAATTTAGAGCTATATACTTCAAAGTAATTTAAATATGAAATTCAGATTAAAGCTCAAAGAATGTATCACCGAATGGTTCTTTCAATGAATGCAAGATTTTAAATTGTAGCACAAGATTGGTGATGTAGAATCAAAAAAACCTCAACAAATTTCGTGCAAGATGAAAGTGAGAAAGCCCTTGAGAGTTTAAGAAAAATTGAGAGAGTTTGAATGCTAAATTTGATTCTCGATTATTGAATTAATTGATATTGGGTGTATTTAAAGATTTAGAAAAGTATCTAACTTATTCCCCAAGTCTACTTGGAGTATTGTCCAAGTTTTGAACAAGTTTGTGCCCCAAGCAACGTATTTTTCAAAAATATGTCTGTTATAACATTTAAAACTTGCTACGCGGCAATGGCCTAAGGGGTTCTCATCAGTCGCCTATCCATGAATTACACAAATGAAATACATAGGTAGTCACCTGTCACTGAAATTCCTTGTTTTAGAAAATGGGTAGAAGGGTAACAGTAGCCTAGTGAAACCTGGTCAAGCTTCTTATTTTGTACCGTCAGGCGCCTGTCAAGACCGAGACAGTAGCCTAACGACCTTTTGTCTGTATATTGTAAAAGCCTTTAAAGTGGTAGCCTACTAACCATGTGCAGTCAGGCTCCTGCCAAGTAAAAATCTGGTTTTTAAAATATTTTTGTTATTCACTCTCTTTGCTTCTTAATTCTTGGAATATCAATTTGTTCTCTTTGAAAAATATGTTCCAAGGTTTTAAAATAAGGTCTCTACATCTCTTCATTCCTAATGAGCTTCAAAATGAAATTTCATAATTTGAAAATACTTGAAGTACTTACAAAGTGTGTCCTATTAGACTCTTCTTCATTTCTTAAACTCTTTGAAAAACTTCATCAAGTTGTTGCTTTGAGTTCCTGAATTTTCAATATTGATCACTTGAGTTGATATGAGCTTCCAATGTTCTTGTGATCTTTGAGTCTTTCCATGTTGGTCTTTTGAGCTTTCAGAATTGATCACTTGAGTTCATGAAGTATGCTTTTGTTTCAATATTTGAATTTCCTGAAATATCACAACTTTGAAGAACATTAGATGACCTTACTTTGTTATCATCAAAATCAAGAGTCGTAAACCTTGTTGACTCTATGAGTTCAATCCGATTTTGATAATGAAAAATTATTTGGTATTTGATCAGTGCATTGAGTTGTGAATATGAACTATATTAAGCATGTACAGAAGGATAACGAGTCATGGAAGTCACAAAATAAAGCTAACAAATCTTGGCAAGATCCATGGAACTCAAAGAGTACGAGAATCAATATGCAAGCGGAAAGTTCAAGAACATCTTGGGAATGGGTATTTAGAACTCATGTGCTTACATTATCATATGATTTAATTTGAGGCTCAACATAACTTAGAATGATTTTAAGATTCATGCATTTCAAGTACATCATTAGGTAATTTTCATGGACTTAGAAATGTTTTTAAATCATGGAAAATATGTTTTATAAAAGACCCAAGAAAAGAAGCAAAGTAGAATTTTAAACTAGAAACGAAAAATTGAGAAAAAGTGGACTTCGATAGCGTGAACTTCACCTTAGTCGCCTGAAGAATTTCTTCGGTTGCCTGAAGATTAAGTTTGGTAGCCTAAAGAATTAATGGGAAACACAAAACCTGGTAGAGGCACTTCGGTCGCCTAAACTGAGGACCTCAGGCGTCTGAACTTGCCACTTTAGGAGCCTGAACCCCACTTCGGTTGCCTAAAGTTGCGGGAAAGTTTAAAAATCATATTTTTATTAAATGAACTCGCGAGCTATTTCTTTGATCCAACGGCTGAGATCAATCCTAAGGGTAAGACACTATATATACTGAATATCTAAACCCTAAAAAGAAGCGACGACACACAACAAGAGAAGAACACATCGTATTGCAAGATTGTAGAGAAACTTGAGCTGATTTTCTGCACTTCATTCTACTTTCATTGTCTTTGGGCAAATCCATTCCTAAAATCAAAGGGCATTCATTCATTCAACTGTACTTCAATCCAGTATTGAGGTTTGATCTTTCAAGTTATTATTCTTTAGAACTTCTAATTTCATCTCATTACATGTTCTTGATTATTATTTGAAAAGTTTTGATCTTGAGTGTGCATATACGTATAAAAATTTATTTTTGAAAAGATCATTACTTGAGAAAGATTGTTTAGCTTGGTTGATTGGTTTTTGATTCAAGAGTATAAATATGCATATATACACTTCATAGAGCTTATTATTGAAAAACCTATTTTTATTAAAAGGTTGATCTTGAAAGTGCCTATACATATATATAGTTATTCTAAACAAGATCATTACTTGATTTAAGTTGTGTGATTGATTGAAAGGTTTGATTCAAGTGTGTGTTTTCTAGAGGAACTATATTTTAGATATATTAACTTTTGATTAAATATCCTTGGTACTTATAACCATATATTCTATTGAGGGATATTCTCTGAAAAATAATATACTCAGTTTGTGATTGAATACTTGATATAAAACTTTGTGATTTTGATTGATTTAATATTCAATACAAAGTGTTTATTAACAAGTTCACTTCAAATATATTTGTGCATTTTTGCAAAGTGAATCAAGAACCCTAGTATACACCAAAACATTTTTAAACATATCTTTAATTAGGAGTTTTGGTTAAATAGGGATTTGTGTGTTGAAGCATATCATACATAAAACGATTGTATCGTTTTTATACATTCATGAGCTTCAAGTTATATCATATGTCAATGTCTAGGATTTTGAATTGTACTCACCAGATTTTGTTAGAAGCATTATTTTAAGTGTTATTTTTCAAATCTTATTGTATACACGGTTCGGAGTGTGAACCGGTGTGTGAGGAGAGAGCTATATCTCTTGTAAGCAGCGGAGTAGGAGGGAGTTGTACCTCTTGTAAGCAACGGATTGTAAGGGAAGCTCCATCCCAATTTAAGGAGCAGGGATTTAGTGAATCCGTGAGTGGTTGCTCAAGGTGAGGACGTAGGCCAAGTCGGCTGAACCTCGTAAAACTGTATTGTTCTTCTCTCTTCCCTTTACTCTTTATTTTCAGCTCTGTATTTAAATTATGTATATTGCACATATAGGTTGGATAGTCTTACACATAAGTAATTGAGTAACAATAAGTCATTGGTAAATATATAAGAAGGTTTTAAGAGGTAAATAATTGTCAAAGAATTTTATAAATACCCAATTCACCCCCCCCCCCCCCCGTCTTGAGATTACACCTGATTCAACAAGCCTTATTTAGGCCAATAGGTATTTTCCCTTATCTATAAGAGAGGAAAAGATTGAAGAGTTTACTAACCTGACCTAGGGGAATATGATCGTTGGGGAATATGCAACAAAATTTATGAAGCTATTTTGCTTCGCATCGTTTTTTATCCCGAACGAGGCAAGAAAGGTCAGAAAATTTGAAAAGGGCTTAAGACATAGAATTTATGAACTGGTGGTGAGATTCCGGGTTTAGAATTTTTCAGACTTGGTAGATATGGCTTCGGTGCAGGAAAAGAGCATCTAGGGCAATACAGAGCCTACAGAGCAGAAGAAGAGGCATGCACCATCTAGTTTTCAAGCTGAGGTTAGTCAGGGATTGGGGAATAAAAGGAAAGATGCTATGAGGTCGAGACAAGAGATAGGAAATCGGGGTTATCCTGGTTATCAGGATAATCAGTTTTACTTCATATGCTAGAAATATAACAAGAGGCATAGGGGTGAATGCTGGTTTGGGACTCCTAATTGTTTTAGGTGTGGTAAATTGGGGCATATCAAGAATAATTGTCAGGAACCATTGCCTGTTATATCTGTACCGAACCAGGACTGGGGGAAGCAGCAAAAACCACTAGGAAGAGGTGGTCCAACACGAGTTTACTCGTTGATTCAGCCTAAGCCTGATAATGCCAGGAACGTAGGTATGGATTTATGTTTAAGGATAATGATGATTTTACTTAGTTATGGATGATGCAAAAGCTTATTTGGTGATATTACTGAACTTTATGAGATATACTAAGTTATTAAATTGTACAAATGTAAACGGATGAATGATTAGTTAAATTTTGAGGACAAAATTTTTTGAAGGAGGGGAGAATGTAAAGACTCGAAAAATTATAATCATTAAATAATTAGGAAAAATAATAAATGGGATAGATAAATAAAGGATAAAAGGAAAAAGGGAAAATTTTGGAAAGAAAACAGCAGATTTTGTTGATTAATATCTTGTCCTCGTCGACAAATAGTTTACATAGGATCCTCGATGAAGTTCAGTCCCTCGTCGATGAAAAGATCCCAGGTGAGCAAATTTTAGATTTTAAGTTTCGTCGATGAATGCACCCTCTCATCAACAAAGTCATTTCTGTGACTTATCAATGAATCCTATCTTCTTGTTGATGAAGCCACATGGCAACATTGAGTATAGAAGATCCAAGGAAGCTTCTTGGCGAAGAAATATCATTTTTCCTCCGTTTTTCTCTCTCTAAAATGCCTCTCTGCCTTCTCTCTTCAAATCCGGCCCGAATTCAGCTCGAATTGACAAATGGAGACCGCTATGGTGTTCTAGGGAAGATTCTTTACACATCTAGTGGAGTAAATTTCTAAACTGGGGCTCTTTGGGAAACACACCAAAGTTGAGATAAGGGTTAAGATTCTTAGTTTTGAGATTTTAAGTATTTATTTTAGGTTTATAAGTTGAGGAAATTCAGAAATAGTAGGTTATTTTAGGTTTATCTGAATAAATTAAGGTTTTTGATTCAGGGTTTGGGTGAGCACCACAGGCATCATTTGGGGTTCTTGTTGGCATAGTTCAAGAAAGCAGGTAAAGGGGAATATATATTAAACCAGATTTTATGAATTAAATGGATAAATGGATTATGTTATGTATATGTGTATATGTTTCCAAATGGGTTTAAAATACCAACCGTTTCTGAGCCTAGGGTTGTTTTATTAGATATGTATTTTTGAAAATGGACTGATGAAAGTGAAAGATTTTGTCAAGATAATTGTGTAGGAAATTAAAGGTATACTTTCAGTATATGAACAATAAATAAGGGTTGGCTTATTTTAGAGAAAATGTTTGAAATATATTGCTAAATTGTGTGGCATGAGTAAAATGGAAATTTTGTGTTGAATTATGTTATATGTATGAAATGCAAGTTATACTGAAAATACAATGAGAATGAAAATGTGTTATGAATTATGTTGCATGTGATTGTTAATATAACCATGGAAACAATTAAACAGCTGAAAGGAGCTGTAGACTAACTGATGAACAGGTTAAAGGAGTTGTAGTAGCATAATAGTGCATATCTATATGGACTAACTGATGTATAGCTAAAAGAAGTTATAGTACGAATGTAGGAAATGAAATGGAAATGAGAATGAAATGAAATATGAATGAAATGGAAATGAAATATGAAATGTGAACAATGTAAAATGGGAAAGAGCCACATGAAGTGAAATGCCATGAAATGTCAAAGCTGAGAAGATATGTATTTATATGGGCGTAGCAAACTCTTCGCCCAAGAGCTTGCTGAGAAAGGCGAATGTCCTAGTCGGTATTAGATTTAGCAATAGGCTACATAATGTATTAGGATAGAGGGAAATTACTTGTATGGGCGGGCAAATTTTCTTAATCTCAGGAGCCTTTTTTGGTAAATCATTATATAAACTGTGTGAGTACGAGATTACTTTTTATCCTAAGGGCTTACTGAGTAAGGTAAATTCCCTCATATGCTTCAGTTGTGACCATTGGTTGCCTAAAGTATCAGAGCAGAGGGGTGCCACTTGTATGAGCAGGTAATCACTTCAATCCTTAGGTATTCTCATGGGTAAAATACCTTGCATGTGTTTGATCAAGTTCAGGAAAGGATTTTAGAAATTATGATAATGAATTGCAAATGATGAATACATATACATATGTTATTTTACAAACCTCATGTTGGCCACACGCTGATTTAATATATTGTTTCTTTCCTTACTAAAATGTGTCTCATTCGAATACAAATTTATCTTTTTCAGAACCTCCACGTGATCGAGCTTAGAGAGCTCAAGGTTGCTATAGCATTTTTGGATATAGAAAGGGAAAGGGTGTAAACTTTGATGATATTTTTGGGATGTATAAGTTTTATGTTTTATGTTTTAATTTTTCTGAGTTGTGAATACTGGAAGTTGTAGATTATGTTTTTGGAGATATGCATATATGTGGATACAAGTGGATGAATAGTTTATTTTGGAATGTAGATAGATGTAGAATACTCTGGTATTATATTGGTTAAAGATTGTAGTTATGTTTTCCACTGTGTAATTGTTAATGGAATAACAGGTACAGGAAAATGGATTACGTGGCACCCGAGTCGCACCAGGCGGGTTGGGGGCACCATGAAGCACGGTTTATTCAGGTATAACGCACAGGACCAAATTTTCGGGTTCGGGGTGTTACAAAGATGGAGTCAAAGAAAGACAAGCATGAAGACTTATGTGCTTAGAATTTCAAAGTCTTTAGAATTCTTTATGTAAGTACTTCAAAGAATTTCAATATGGATGAATGAAGCTCTTCAGTTAATTTCTAGGACCTAGATACCTTTTAAAATACTTGAAAAATATTTTTATAAGGTCAAAAATTATTTCGAAAAGGTTAAAATTATTTTTGGAATGAAAAGCATCAAAATAGGATTTTCCAAATTTTGTTATATTGTCTATATCTACAATAATGTGCATTTTTCTCTATCAAACACTCCTTATCTTAAAGCATGTTTGTTAGGTTTGGTGCAACCCCAGAGTGGGGGTGAATTGGGGATTTAGAAATTATCACCTTCGTCAATCGGTTTAACAATAGTATTACACACCTTAGGGTCAATCTATGCGATCAATAAATAAACATACATGTTCAGTAAAAGTAAAGTGCGGAAAAGTAAGCAATACACGCAATATGTTATCGAGATTCAGCCAAATTGCCTACATTCTCGCCTTGGCTAATAAGCATAAGGATTACCACTATAGGCTCACTTAATGGGTGGAGCGGCACCTAAACAATCAGGTCAATTAGCATAGGGTTGACCTCAACCTTTACAACCAGGTCAATTAACACAAGGCTGACCTCAACCTACACAATCCTTCTGGGCTAGATTACCACCCCTTCAGGCCACGTCTGGAATACAACAGATTTCTCAGTAAAATTTGTGTATAACAAATGTGCTTCTTAACTAAGTAGATATGTACTACAGTATGCACAGTATAATCAATGCACTACAAAAAAATAGGATTTGATAAGTTCAGTGTAGTCTAAGTGTCTACTCTCAAATATTTATGCAAATTATTACAATCACTATGTGAGAGTGTAAATGATATGATCTTTGTGTCAAAATGATAGTTTCAATCGCAATGCACAAACAAAGATCTCAAGCATGCTTCAAATATCCCCAACAAATATTTTTCTCCAAATAAACCACATAAGATATTTGAAATACTTTGTAAAAATTATTTGATCTTTTTGTCAGGATGATATTATCAATCAAAAGGTACAATAACAATGATCTTCACAAGAAAAATATCCCAAAAGCATTTTTCTCAAAAATAAGCACACGAGATATTTGAAAACAGTTCATAAAAAATTATTTCACAAACAAAAAGTAATACAAACTCTTGAGTATTACAATGATGATGCAAAACTCACAAGCTCTACGAAGTTTTCCTATGGAAGACTTATTAATGAAGTCTCCTAGAAAAACTCAAGCTTACTCTCGAATCAAAATGTATCTCAATCAACTAGAACTAACGAGAAGCTTAACCAAAAACTCACAATAGCACTTTTACTTAGCAAGTTTTGCAATGAGGATGAGAAAGAATGAAGAAATGAAGCTTGAATGTGAAAAATAGAGCTTTTGAAAATCAGAGAAAATTTGCTAATTGTTTTTGCTAATGATACACTAATTTTTGCAAATGAGGGGGTATATATAAAGTTCCCCAAAAATATAACTGTTCAGGATATGTAGGGTATTATTAGTATTGTTTTAAACCATTTTAACTCAATTAACCCTGTTTAAATATTTTAAATGTGGTAAAAATAATATGACAACCCAAGAGCACCGGTCAATCGAAGGTGAGATTTGGTTGATCAAGTGTCCAAGTTCGGTCGACCGGGTAGAATTTGAACTGGAAGTTCGGTCAACCGGACTAGGGTTCTTAAAGGCGATTTTTCATTTTAGCGCAGTTTGGTCGACTAGGATACTTTAAACTATGAAGTTCATTCGATCCATATAGTTGGGACATCTCTTGAGGACCTTCAGTCGACTAAGGCGTTGAAGTACTTTTCCTTGTCGGTCGACCGAAAGGTCAAAGTGTTGACTAGGGGAAGTTTGGTCAACTAGCATAATTGAACTAGTCTTGTTCAGTCAACCGAGCCATGGTCAAACTGTTTACCGCTTCCCAGTTCGATTAATCGATTGCTTTTCAAGCATTCAGGTTCGGTCGATCGAACATGCTTTTTTTATGCATATCAGTCCTACGTCCCTTATACCTTAACCCTATTCATATGAGGCTTATTTTTAATGCAATAGGAACATTTTTCATACAGATTTGTGGGTCCTAAGGCCAGTCTAAAACATTTGAGAATTAACCCAAAAATTTGGCATCGGTCGACCGAAGGGTGTTCCCTAAGGTCTAGCTATGGTCATTTGAGCTTATCAATCCTACCATGCAAGTAAGGCATTAATTATTACAGACCATATCCTATTTACTATTACAGACCCGAATAAAAATCAAATTAAATTATAACAAATAAAAGGTCTGGGTCTTTATCTTCTTCAAGCCCATGTGCGTGCACCATATGATACTTCCGATTGGTCCTGCACATAAACTCATCAACCATTAAATATCAAAGTATTTGTCATAATCAAAACAGGATATGACCAATAAGATCAACAGTGTTCAACATGAAAGTTGTGGTATTTTCTCTTAGAATTTTGTTGATACCAAGAACTTCTAATTTGGAGTTGTATAGAAAACTTGATGACCAAAATACTGAAGGGGGGTTGAAGCTGTCAGGCGACTGACCTTGTTTTTTTAAGCACCTAAACAGCAGATATAACAACTTTAGTCAACTGACCCTGTGAGTTCAGATGCCTGATCTTGCACTAACTTCAAAAATACACTGAATTTCAACTTCAGATGACTAACTCGATGAGTTCAGGCGCCTGAACCTCATAACTGCTATTTTTTAACAGCTGATAAAAGTTTTCAAATGTGATTGCTTGGGCACCAAACTTTCTATAAACTTGGGAAACACTCCAAGTCACTTGGGGAACATGAAATAGACTTGATTTCTCATCCATAAAAAACCCCCCAAGGCTAAGGATTAATTACATCAAGAAAATATAGGGATCAAGATTTCTTATTCTCAAAACTCCAAATTCTCTCAAAGCCCTCTTGTGCAATAAATTTTTGAGTTTTACTACTGAGGTTTGTTGTGAATTTCTCACAAAAATTTTAAGCCTACTCCTAATTCTTTCAACCTAGAAAGAAGATTTACAGTGATATCTTCTTGAGCTTCATCTTTCTATATTGTGATTTTGATTAAAGTATAGATTTTAATTATACTAATCTACTCTTTTGAGAGTGTCATTGCACACCAAATTGTTTCTTATTTCTTTTGTAGTTTTTGTCGGTTCAAGGTTTGTTGAATCATTGTACCGAGCATGGGTATCACTTAGAGAGGGGGCTCCACCCTAAAAGAGGGATTGTAATGGTTTGTTCCACCCATAAAGGAATGCTATAGTGGAATCCTTAGGTGGTCTTGCCTAAGGCAAGGACGTAAGCTGGGTGTAATTTGAACCTTGTAAAAACTCTCATCTCACTCTCTTCCCTACTCTCATTTAATTTCTTGTTTATATTAACTACATGGTTGGATTTTAATTTTTGATCATATGTACTACATGGATTGGAAATTAAATAAACCAATGTTTAATTTGGTTTTGGGATTATGGAAACCTGAAAGAGAGTACGTTGGTTAATCAATATAAATTATGGAAACCTTAAAGGGAGTACGTTGATTGGTTAACACCCAAGACTAATTAACTAAAAGTTTATTTAAAGTATGAGTTTTTGGAAAATTTTTGAATGTTTGAATTGTGGTTTACATTGAGAAAATAGGTCCATAAATACAGGGCTTATTATTAGCACGCATTCATTCACAAACTCAACTTTGAATTACTTAAGTGCTGAAACTTGGAAGCATTGCTGAGATTGTGTTATTGTGAATCTTATCTTGGTTACTTTGATTGAATTGGTTTGTTTGATAATTTCTGAAAGAATTCTTGACTAATCCATAAAGCATTCAAAGTAAGCATACTCATTTATTAAGGTTAATAACTAATTTAATCTTCCGATGTACTTATTATTGCAAATAAATTTAACATGTGTAATTGTTAACACTAAAGAGGGTTGAGAAAGAGTTTAATAAAAAGGATTTAAAGAAACTTTTAAAATCCTAATTCACCCCCCCTCTTGGGACTACACCTTAATTTTCATTACCTTTCAATGTTATACCACTCATCCATCTAAGCATTCTCATCTCAACAACTTTTACTTTTTGGATATTATGTTTCTTCATCGCCCAATAGTCCAATCCATATAGCATAGTCGGTATTATAGTTGTCATGTAAAACTTCCTTTTCAATTTTAAGGGTATTCTATGATCACATGGTACACTTGAAGCACTTCTCCATTTTACCCAACCTACTTTAACTCTATGCATTACATCATCTTCAATTTCTCTTTCAACTTGCATAATAGATCCAAGGTATCGAAATCTACACGTGCTATTTATTTCATCATCATCATCAAGTTTAACTTTGTCTTCAATATTCCTCCTATCGTTACTAAAATTACATTTCATATATTTTGTGTAACTTCCTCAAAATTTCTCCATTTTTTTTTAAATATCTATATAGCCATACCTAAGCAGCGGAGACATAAGTCATATAACCACATATACTATACAATATCAGAATTCTGTACATACAGACTATAGCCATAAACATTTCCCTCTGATATCATCTACCTCAAAAATACATCTCTGTGCAAAACTTACCCTACAACTAGGGCAACAAAGTAGTCACTCTATCTGCAAGTCTGCTCTGCTCGCCTAACTGGCTCACTTGAAAAATGGTAAAGTAATAAAGTGAGATGATGCTCAGTAAGTGAAAATATGCTATTACTAGTGTGTGGCGACCGAGTTGTAAAACTATAACATTAATATATAAAACTGCATAATCAGGAAAATCTGTAAAACACATGTATAGTAGTTTAAAACATTTGTATCATATGAACTTTCTATCATTCATATTGTTATATCATACTATATAGGACAAAAACTGTAAAACTATATACATATACATATAAATAACTGTGCTCTTTCCCTAGGACTCTTGTATGTCATGATTTGACCCCTCATGACAGGGTTGTGCGGTCCGTAGGTGGGATTTAACCTGGTCGGCCCTCCAGAAAAGTCACTATACTCTACACTACCTCAGCCCGGCCAAACTGCATACTTTCCTAGGAGCGGGATTGGCTGCTTCTTCTTCAAACTGGCCCCCTCAACCCAGCGAACTGGGGAGTTGCATACTCTCCGAGCACAATTGACAGTACCCACACACTATCTGAGATATGTGGTTGCACTCTATCTATATTAGCATTGGTACCGTGCTCTGTATTCTATATCTGTACTGTATCTGTCTGTAACATTTCCATAGGGATCTAATACTATATACTATACTCTTTATACTGTTTTCATTATGTTTCAAAATAACCATAACACTCTATTTCTGTACTATAAATATTGTAATATCTGTAGCATTTTGATGCTATAACTATGTAATCTATCTGTATACTCTGAGTGTTATGGCATTTAGGAAAACATAACTTTCTATATACACTGTATATACTGTTCTAAATAAATATCCATATACTGCTATATACATCTGTCTGTGTAATCATTTGAATAAAACTATATATGTACACATATTCTATCTGTATAAAATCTGCAAATATCTAACTATATCTGTATAACTTGAAATATTGAAAAACTGCATAAAATTCCATATCAATATCATGTACTTAGGCTACACATACTTTAAAAATTCATATTATGTATAACATCTAGTATGCATGCATATATATATACATAAAATTTCTGATAACATAAGTAAATCTCCTACCATAGCATATTTCCCTTACCTTAAATCTGAAAAGGCTCTCAGTGAACTCTAGCCCTACACCCGCAGGGTTCTTCACTTAACACCCTAAAAATAACGTCCCCCAAAACAAAATATCAGTATTTTCTTACCTATAACATTTCTTATAACTATAAGGAAGACATATTCTGAATAAAATATCTTACCCTGGATTTGGGATGAATTCCAAACCGCTTCCACCAACGATTAGCTCCAGTAGTTTGGCAGAGAACTTCGCTAGGAGCATCATGGTGGCCTCAAATCATCAATCCGGCGAGAAATGGGGCCAGGATCGAAGAGAGAAGGTGAGAGGTGCGTTTTAGAGAGAGAGAGAGAGAGAGAGAAAAAAAAAAAAGAGTTTGTGCTGAATTTTCATAAAAAAAAAAATCTGGGTTTCAACTATTTATAGGGTCTGATTCATCGACGAGTCCTTAAGTAATTTCGTTGACGAACCTAACCTCCTCGTCAACGAAATTCAGACTATCTAAAAACCCCTCTCAGTATCTTCTCATCAATGAGGAGTGGCTTCGTCGACGAGGCCTACTTAGGCGCTCGTCGACGAACTCCCTGTGTTCGTCGATGAGGACTTGTGTGAAAATCTTCTAGGTTATTACATTCAAAGTGCAATGTCGTCGACGAACGTGAAACTTGCCGCCTCCTTCTGTTTCTGTTTCCATTTCCCTCCCTCTTTATTATTTAAATACTATTATTCTTCGGATCGTTACATTCTCCCCTCCTTATAAAATTCCGTCCTCGAAATTTACTATTCATATAACTCATCATTCTTTAAAGGCAAAACAGTCTATTTATTTTATTACTTGCCCTCACTTATGGCGGAGAAATTGTAACGACCTGAAGAATAATGGTATTTAAATAATAAAATAAGGGGAAATGGAAACCAGAAACAGAAGGAGGCAACCGACTTGCGTTCGTCGACGACATTGCATTTTGAAAAGGATAAATCCTAAGAATTTTTTAGCTCCTCGTCGACGAATACAGGGGATTCATCGATGAAAATATAATTGGGCTCGTCGACGAGGAAATACCGAGAGGATGATTTTGGGGTTTTGAATTTCATCAACAAAGGAGAGAATTCATCGACGAATTTTGTATTGACTTCGTCGATGAGGTGACGTGGCTTGTTGATGAAGGCCACAATTTAAATAGGTCTAAAACCCAATTTTGAAATGTTTTGTGCAGATCATTTCTCTCTCCTACCCTTCGGCCCCTCCTCCTTTTCTCTTCCATTTCGGGCCGGATTTCCGCCGATTCAATGATCCGAAGTCACCATGACGCTCCTGGTAAAGTTCTCTACAAATTTACCGGAACGAATCGTCGGTGGGGCTGAAGTGGAAACCATCCCAAATCCAGGGTAAGACTTTCTACTCAATATTTGGATTTGTGACAGTTGTAGAAAGTGTTATAAGCATAGAAATACTAAACTTTAATTTTGGGGAATGTTATTTCCAGGGTGTTGAGTTGGGAACCCTACAGGTACGGGACAGATTTTCTTAGGGGCTTTTCAGGAATCAGGTAAGGGGATAAACTAAGCTAGCTCTTTTTGAGAAAATGTATGTATATATATAGCATTTGATTCCAGGAAAATAAATATGTTCATATATATGATTTATATTTGAGAAAATACTGTTGAAAATGATGGTATGTTGAATATGCGGAAAATCTGTTAGTGTGGCATGAGTATAAAATGTTATGAAATACTGTTTTCTAGAAATGTGATTATGACACAGATTTTTATAATGGAAAACCGGCGTACGGGCCAAGATTTTTATATATGTTTTGCCGGCGTACGGGTCGTGCTATGGATATGATTTGCCAGCGTACGGGTTGTGTTATGATATGATTTACCAGCGTATGGGCCAAGCTATGGGTGTAATTTTCTAGCGTATAGGCTGTACTATGATATGATTTTCCGGCGTACGAGCTGAGCTATGGATGTGATTTGCTAGCGTATGAGCTGTGCTATGATTTTTCGGCGTACAAGCCGAGCTATGATAAAATGTGTAATACCGGCGTACGGACCGATGATTTTCATGACATACATATATATATATATGCAAAATAATGTGATTGATTTGATAATTAATGATATGAGATATCCATGTATCACAGTTTCAGTATATGTTATATGATATCAAAACCTAGTTGGCTTCGTTTAGGCTAGCACTTGCACGGTACTGTTGCTATGTGTCCATGGTCTTCGTGATCATGATATCTGTGTTAACGCCGCTGTACAAAGTGGTGTAAGATTGAATGGTTGATGTGGCTTTTAAGAAGTGTGTGATCACCCCTGGTGTACGGACCAGGTCAAGCAGAACTATCAAACTTACAGACTGTACTTTTGACTTGACAGTGGTCGGCCAACCATTGTCAGGTCCTGCCTTTGGACCACACAACCCAATCATGTAGGGGTAATACATGACAACAGTCAGCTAACCTACCAGGAATGTTTTGTATTATTATGATATGAGATGAAATATGTTTATGAAAATGCAGTATATTCTGCCATGTTTTGATGATATATATATGTTCTCCCAGATTTGATATAACAGTTACTGATTATGTTCTATATGATATATGTATAACATAGAATACTCATGTTGCCACACACTGGTATTAGTTTATTTCCCTTATTAAGAGGTGTCTCACCCCAAATTTTATAAACTTTTCAGGAGCCCCTAATAATAAGCTCCGCTGGTCTAGTACGATAGAGTTGCCCTTCCAGAAGGGTAAGTATTTTGATAGGGTCGGATGTATTTTATGGAAATGGCCCTAAAACATATTTTTGGGTTGAGTATTGTGTTTATATATATACAGTGGTTGTAGTAACTCTGGTATTGTGATGTATGGAATAATGAGATGTATATGATTGATTGTTTCCTACTGCTTAGGCTTCCGCTTTGTGTTCTGATGTATCCTTGGTACCCATGGGTCCAGGTGGATCATGATCTGCTGAGCTGAGATTTGTGATATTGATTTTATTATTATATATTTAAAAAAAATATATGTGGAAATAAGCAGGTCGTCACAGGAATACCGTGGTTACATTTAATATTCTAGGAGATTACACAAATAAAATTAAGAAAAACTACTTACTAACTAAATAGTACATGTACCTACAAAAGAAACATTACCTAACTATTTACATTATCTGATTACTCTTGAAAAAAATGTGGGTATTTCTTTTTAATTTACTCCTCGAGTTCCCATGAGGTTTCTTCCATAGCATGGTTCCTCCACAAAATCTTCACTAGCTAAATTTTTTTAGTGCGCCGTTCTTGTGTCTTTATGTCTAAAATTTGTACTGGCCTCTTTTCATAAGCTAGTGAATCCTTGCGTTCTATCTCTGCATAGCTAATTATGTGGGACAGGTTTGGAACGTATTTCCTTAACATAGAAACATGAAATACGTCATGAATTCGAGCTAAAGCTAGCGGCAAAACTAGCCTATAGGCAATTGACCCTATTCTCTCTAGTATCTCAAAAAGGCCAATATACCTAGGGTTTCAACTTGCCCTTCTTTCCAAATCTTATAACTCCTTTTAGAGGAGCTATCTTCAAAAATACTCGATCTCCCACATCAAAATGTAGCTCTCGGCAACGAGTGTTTGCGTAGCTTTTCTGCCGACTCTGTGTGGTGTTGATTCTTTCCTTAATTAGTCGGACCTTATCACACGCATGCTGTATAATTTCTAGACCCAACACACGCCTTTCACCTACTTCATCCCAGAAGAGAGGAGAATGACATCTCTTGCCATACAGTGCCTCATATAGAGCCATGCCGATACTAGCCCGGTAGCTGTTATTATAGGCAAATTCAACTAATGGTAAAAACTGGGTCCCGCTACCCCTAAAATCCAGCATGCACCCATAGCCTCTTGAAAACTTTTCCAAAATCATGAAGTAAATCGAGGATTTTGGTCTGAGACTATGGATACTAGCACTCCATGAACATAAACTATCTCCTAAACATATATCTCTGCCAGTCTGTCCATGGAATAGGTTACTTTAATCGGAATAAAATGAGCGGTCTTCATCAAACGATCTACAATCGCCCAAATCGCATTCAACCCCTGTTGTGCTGGTGATAATCCCGTAATGAAATCCATCGAAATGTGATCTCATTTCCACTCGGGAATAAACAATGGTTGCAATTGCCCTGCTGGTCTTTAGTGTTCAGCTTTAACCTGCTGGCACGGCAAGTACTTCTTTACAAATTCAACTATCTCTCTCTTCATTCCACTCCATCAGAAGCACTCCCGCAGATCCCAATACATTTTAGTGCTACCTGAATGTACGGTGTATAGGGTTTTGTGAGCCTCCTCCAATACAGTTCTCCTTGTTGGAAGTCCCAACCCGGAGTATATAGTCTAGAGGGGGGGTGAATAGACTCTTTTCGAGGAATACGTATTTTTCTACAAAATAAAAAATCTTGGCAAGATACAAGAAATTATATCGCAATATAAATATAAATCATGCACAAGATATAAAATAAAGAGTGTAAGGGAGAGAAAAAATAACACCGGTATTTTTACGTGGTTCGGCACCAAACCTATGTCCACGCCTTAGCACCAAGCCAAGGATTCTATAATCCACTATAATCGCTCCTTCCACAGTGGAGCAAGCCTTACAAACTTGGGAACAAATCCCTACTGCTCACAAAGAGCCTTTACCGATTGGGTTTACAAAGAACCTTACAACTTGGTTCACAAAGAACCTTTCACAAGAAGATGGAAGATTACAAAGAATGCTCCTTACAATGAGCAAATATGATTTACAACTCAAACCTCACACTATTCTCTCAAGAATTGAATCAAACACAATAAGTGAGCAAGAGAGAATGAGCACATGTAATGAAGAAATAATATGCAATGTGCTAGGTTTTGTATAAAATGATGTTTTTTACTAACAATGATCAAAGACCTTCAAAACCTTGTTAATACAAGTCTAATAGCTTGTATTTATAGCCCAAGAACCTTAGGAGCAGTTAACTAGCTGTTATGGGGAAGAAAAAATATTTTATTTGGCAAACTAGCCGTTTTCCGCCCATTGGAGCGCTTCTGTCCAGAATTCGTCGACGAAATTTGAATTTCGTCAATGAGGTCCCTGAATCAGAAAAAGTCACCTAACTAAAAGTTGTGGAATTTTGTCTTAGATTTCTAGGGACACCAAGATCATCCCATTTGGAATTTTTTAGAAAAAGTTATGCCTAAAATACCGTAAGGTGTTCAGAACTCAAAACTGCACTACGGCAGAGACGATTACTTTGTTTTTCCTTATCAAAAAGTGTTTTAATGACTCAAATCATTCTTGGACAAAATTATATGAAATATATTAAGTCTAATGATGATTAAAACTTGTCCAAATGAGTTTATTTTTGAATATAAAATATTTTAATTAATAGAACACGTTTGAAAACCCATTTTGATATCTTATATGCTTAATATGTCCGTTTGTAAATATACTCTATTTTATTTGAACCTTTAGGACGTTAAACTTGTTTTAACACAATCGAGACTAAGTATAAAAATGTTCTTAAAACTAGGATGTTAAAAACTTGTCCCTTTGAAAACATATTTGAGTTTTAAGATTCATTTGACAAACTCTTGTTTTAACTTAGAAAGTTATGAAAGGTGAGTTTGTGTATATATCTTTAGTGCAATCCTATAAACTCATGTGTCCTAGTATGCTTATGCAAAGGCTCAACTATTACTCAGAAATCATGCAAGATACACATCACAAGAGTTATAATACACACTCACTCACACAACCCTTATTACAATTAATTTATACACTTAAGCTTTCTTTGGTTGTGCTTGGGTCATTCCGAGTACGTGTCCATTTGATCTTTCTTTCTTAACGTCTACTCGGTCTGATCTTTGCCTTTGATCCAATAATTCATGTACAAGTACCTGTACTAAACATGATCTGCAAAGATAGGAAAACACTAGGAACAACATGTAGGTTAATATCATCAAAACACATTAAACAATGATGGTGTAGCCACTAAGGGACACTCCTGATCTTAGTATCTATAGAAACATAGAGACTAGTACGGAACCGCAGGGCCTCGTCATCTGATATGCTGAACTCCTCTCCCTGACCATCCCGCACTCTAGCCATCACCTCTGCCAACTCCGCATCATCACCCTGAGCTACTTTAATCTTATTGTATAGCGTAGACTGAACCACTAGACTAACAATAACTACCCAAGGACACTCCTCTATCAATTCTATACCGAGCCTCTCTAAATCCATATGAATTGAGTGCTGAATCTCCTTAACTGCCAGTACGGGTCCCTTTGATTTCCTGCTTAAAGCATCTGCCACTACATTTGTTTTTCCTGTGTGGTAACTAATGGTGCAATCATAGTCTTTAATAAGCTCTAACCACCTTCTTTGCCTCATATTCAACTCTTTCTGGGTGAAGAAATATTTTAGGCTCTTGTGATCTATGAAAATCTCACACTTTTCACCATATAGGTAATGCCTCCAGATCTTGAGAGTATACACCACCGCAGCAAGCTCTAAATCTTGGACAAGATAATTCCTCTCATACTCTTTAAGCTGTCTAAATGCATACACAATAACCCCGATGTGCTGCATCAACACGCATCCAAGACCCTTTAAAGAGGCATCATTGTATATTACAAACTCACCTCCCCCTGATGGAATAGCTAATACTGGAGCTGAAACTAATTGCGACTTTAACTCCTGAAAACTCTGCTCACAGTCGTCGGTCCAATCAAACTTCACATTTTCCCCGTAAGTCGTGTTAACGGAACAGACAACCTGGAGAAGCCATCCACGAAGCGTCAGTAATAGCCTACCAATACCAGAATACTCCTGACTTCTTGAACATTTCCCGGCCTTTCCCAATTCAGTACTGCTTCTATTTTACTCAGATCAACTGATACTCCTACTTCAGAGATCACAAGGCTGAGAAAAGTAACCTGCCTTAACTAGAACTCACATTTCTTGAATTTTGCATACAATTTTATTTCTCTTAATACCTGCAACACTAGTCTTAAATGATGCTCGTATTCCTCAAAACTTCTCGAATAGACCAGTATATCAACGATGAACACAACCATAAACTGATCTAAGTATTGATGGAACACCCGATTCATCAAATCCATGAATACTGTTGGTGCGTTCGTTAACCCAAATGGCATCACCAAGAACTCGTAATGCCCATATCGGGTTCGAAATGCGATCTTCGAAATATCCTCTGCTCTAACCTTCACCTGATGGTAACCCGACCGCAAGTCAATTTTAGAGTAAACTTGGATCCCCTGCAGCTGATCAAATAAATCATTGATCCGATGGAGAGGATATTTATTCTTGACTGTCAGTTTATTTATCTCCCTATAATCAATACACAACCTCATGGTCCCGTCCTTCTTTTTCACGAACAGAACTAGCGCACCCCAAGGCGACACACTGGGCCTGATGAAACTTTTATCCAACAATTCGTGTAACTTTTCTTTCAATTCCTTTAACTCTACTGGGGCCATACGGTATAGTGCTTTAGATATTGGTACAAATCCCGGTAACAAATCTACAGTAAACTCAATTTCACGATCAGGTGGTAAACCAGAAAATTCTTCTGGAAAGATGTCTAGAAATTCCCTTACTACTGGTATGTCAGCTTGTTTCAATTCTTCTTTCAAAAATTCTTTTATGTATGCGACATACCCCTAGCAACCACCCTATAGCAGTCTCCTCACCTGAATAGCCGACACTAGCTGTGGTGAGGCACGTACACGTGAACCCATGAATTTGTATTCCTGCTTGCCCAGGGGTCTGAAAATAACTTCTTTTTTATGATAATTTATACTGGCATGATGAGTAGCTAGCCAGTCCATACCCAATATTACATCAAAACTCTTTATATCAAGAACCACTAGATCAGCTGATAATATCCTCTCCTAAATATTTATTGGAAAATTTCGAAGTATCCACCTGTATCTCACCGCAGACCCCATTAGCGTACCCACAGACAGTTCTATATCTAATGGTTGTGTCTCTATTCCAGCTATTTTCACATATCCGGCTGATATAAAGGAATGGGTGGCACCAGTATCAAAGAAAACAATAATTGTATATGGTAAAGCAGTAAGGATACTTGCATCCACATCTCCAGCTGTCTTGGCATTTCTCGGCGTCAACGCATATACCCTCGCCGGTGCACTCTTCCTCTGCTGGCCTCCGCGGGGTGCCTGATGACCACCTTGAAATGGCCTAGGAGTCGGTGTGTAATTCGACGGCATCTGACATGATCGAGCCATATAGTCAGGCCTCCCACGATGATAACAGACATTCTCCTCCAGCTGGCACTCACCAGGATGCCTCTTTCCGCATCTAGGACAAATTGCAGGAAGTTGTTTGCCCTAAAATCCCCCATGCTCTACCATTTTCCTCTGGCCTTCACTAGATCCACCTCCTTTCCAAGGGCCTTGACTAGGACCCACCTGAAAACTCAAGGGTGCAGTCCTCTTCTTCTGACTCTGTATCTCAGTCTCTCTCAGCAAACTTTCCTCTGCTATAATAGCCCTGACAACCAACTCTGAGAAATCTTGGATCCTCAGTACTGCCACATGCTTGTAAATATCTCGCCTCAGGTTCCTCTCAAACATTCTCGCCTTCTTCACTTCATCGGGACAATATATGGGCAGAAACGCGAGAGCTCGATAAGTCTCGCAGCATACTACTAGACAGTCACCAACCCCTGGGATAAACTTAGAAACTCCTGTACTCAAGCCTCTCTAATCGGGGCAGGATAATATCTATCGAAGAACACGTACCTGAGTCGTGCCCAGGTCATCGGCACTGGAATCGTCCTCTACTCCTCCAATAGTCTAATGGCTTTCCACCATCTCTCGGCCTCCCCTGCCAGTCTATATGTAGCATATAAAACTCTCTGCTCGTTCGTACAATGAAGTACTGTCAAGATCTTCTCCATTTCCTGCATCTAATTCTTTGCAACTGCAGGGTCAACTGCTCTAGAGAACGCTAACGGGTTCATCTTCATAAATTTTTCTATGGTACATCCCTGAGCTGGAGATGGACCTCCTTGCTCTCTAGAGCTCTGTGCTATCTCAACCATAACTTGCAGAGCCACACAGCGTAGCACAACATCTGAATCTGCACCTCCTACGTCAGAAGGACCTGCTCCATCATCACTACTGGCGTGAGCGCTACTGCCTCCTGGGTCCATCCTGCAAATATATAAAACACCGTTTCAAAATCCTATTTCCATTCAAACCAAACTTATTCAACTAAACTTCAAATCCTCTATTAATCATCCCTCCTAATCTTAATCCAAAATCCAATCCTGTAACCCAAACATACGACTCGTTGATAGTTTACTATGTCTTTCTTGAAATCGTCACCCCAGGAAAAACACAGAAACCACCACGAAATCCTGTATGTAGATCACATAACAAAACTTCAAATTCTTTTCCTATATTCTGGTATTGTTTCCGGCTGCACTCTAAAGTCTACAGAACCTAGCAACCTAGGCTCTGATACCAAAATGTAACATTCTTAAAATTTCTCCATTTTTTTTTTAAATATTTATATAACCATACATAAGCAGCAGAGACATAAGTCATACAATCACATATACTATACAATACCAGAATTCTGTACATACAGACTATAGCCATAAAACATTTCCCTCTGATATCATCTACCTCAAAAATGCATCTCTGTGCAAAACTTACCCTACAACTAGGGCAACAAAGTAGTCACTATATCTGCGAGTCTGCTCTGCTCACCTAGCTGGCTCACCTGAAAAATGGTAAAGTAATAGGGAGAGACGACACTCAGTAAATGGAAATATGCTATTACTAGTGTGTGGCGACCGAGTCGTAAAATTATAACATTAATATATAAAACTGCATAATCTGGCAAATATGTAAAACACATGTATAGTAGCTTATAACATTTATATCATCTAAACTTTCTATCATTCATACTACTATATCATACTATATACGACAAAAAAACTGTAAAATTGTATACATATACATATAAATAACTGTGCTCTTTCCCTGAGATTCTGTATATCATGATTTGACCCCTTATGACAAGGTTGTGCGGCTCGTAGGCGGGACTTAACCTGGTCGGCCCTCCATGAAAGTCATTATACTCTACACTACCTCAACCCGGCCAAACTGCATACTCTCCTAGGCGCGAGACTAACTGCTACCTCGTCAGATTCCAAAGCTTCTTTCCATAATTCTAACTTAGCTTCTACTTCGTTCCTAGTTTCGTCAATTAATACAATATCATCTACAAACAACATACATCACGGAACCTCTTTTTAAATACTCTTAGTCAATTGGTCCATCATTAAAGCAAAAAGATAAGAACTCAAAGCAAATCCTTGATGTACACTTATGGTGATTGGAAATTCTCTAATTTCTCCTTCTATAGTCATTACACTAGTCATTACTCCATCATACATATCCTTAATGACGTCGATATAATTATTACATACACCTTTTTTTTTCTAAAACCCATCATAGAACTTTCTTAGGTATCCTATCATATGCTTTCTCAAGGTCAATAAATATAATATGCAAGTCCCTCTTCTTTTTCCTAAACTTTTTCATTAATCTTTTTAAAAGATAAATAGCTTCCATGTTAGATCTCATAGTTATTAAACCAAATTGATTTTCAGAGACCTTCATTTCTAACCGTAATCTTTATTCAACTACTCTTTCCCATAGTTTTATTGTATGATTCATAAGTTTAATTTCACGATAGTTATTACAATTTTGAATATCTCCTTTATTTTTCTATCGATATTAAAGTGTTTTACCTCCATTCATCTGACATTTTCTAAATTTTTATAATTTATTAAATAAAATAGTTAACTATATAATTCTGTTATCACCTATGCATTTTCAAATTTCAATTGTGATGTTATCTGATTCCATAACTTTCCCATTTTTCATCTTTTTTTAGTGCAAATTAAACTTCGTTAACTCTAATTTTGCGAATAAATCTCGTATTTTTAGTCTTTTCCTCATTTCAAGATACATTTTTTCCCAATCCAAGTGTTGTACAAATCAACTTTGTTCTATGATGGAGTTTAAATTAGAATCTATAACTATATATTAATTTATTCTCATCTTTTATTCTTTAATATTACTTCTCATTTATTATTTAATAATATTTTATTTTCTAACATTAGTTCGAACAATATGTAATTTGGATTAACTCACAAAAGTGCTATGGTAAATCTAAAATCACTAACCTAAAAATGCCCATTAAATAGTAAAATTCAAATTGACCATTACTTGCAACAAAGATGAAAAGTGAATAAAAATAATATAATTTTTTCTCTATATTTAATGCATGCATATATACCAAAATTGGAATACTGAATGTCCTTTGGAGGAGTTATGGCAATGAAGTGAAAGGACGAGGAGGATGCATTTGGAGTTTAGGGCACAAATTTCTAGGGAATTATTGTGTTGGGCATCAAATTTTATAGCCGTTAGAAAACTGATCCACCCGTGACCAAACATTTACTGCAAATTGGCACATACAAAAAATTCATACACAAGCATCAAATAAATTAAGAAACCCCCCAAAAGAATCTCCCTTCATATTCTGAGTGTTTTGTTTTTTTGTTTTTTAGGATTTTTCTTGCCGTTGCCCAAATCAAAATGACACATGTTGCCAAAATTTTAGGTTGTGTTTTTATATTTTTATGTTTTTTAAAATAAAAATTAATTTTGGTAATATTTAAAGTATAATTTTTCAAATTTAGATTTATATAAATTTTAAAAAAGTTAATATAACTTTATATAATTTTTACTTAAATTTACATAAATTTAAATTTAATGTTTGAATTTTATATTCTCGAAAGCAGAGTTAATGTGTGTGTGTGTGTGTGTGTGTGTGTCTATATATATATTTCTTAACATGCTACAATTTGGTAAAAACAATTGAATTAATGAGTATTCGGTATTCCTCCGTCAAAAGTGAGGGTATATTAATAAATAAATGGAGGTGTCGCCCTCTTTTCTTAAAAAAAAAATTGAATTAATGAGTATTGTGACAATATTTTTCTATAAAAAATAAACAAAGTGTAGCGGTATTAAGATAATTTTGGACATTTTATCTTGAATGTTTGATACAAAAAATGGGGGACATGTTTGAAAAAAATTTGTTGCTTTTTATTTATTTATTTTTAATAAATTATACAAATTTTTATTTTTTTATTTTACTTTTTTCAAGATTCATACTCAAATAATAGAAAAAAAAAATCCGTATGCATAAGGCACCATGTTTTGTGAGTTCAGAAAGAAAATCATCACAATGTACGCAATCATACCTTTACTTTTATACGACGTTAGGCAACTCATAACCAACCAATCATAAATGAGCAACCTTACCTTGATTCAAGACCTGCCTCAAAATAATAGAAAATAAAGAGTCTGTTTAAACTTAAATATGCATAGAAATACAAAAAAGACAATTTATTTTTAATTTTCCAAAAATTATATAACTTGTGATAATGGATTTTAGGTTTGGATTTGGAATTGTGCAGATTTGAAAAAAATGAAACTCAATACATATAATCTATCCAAATTAAAGTCTAAGATCCGAATTTTATGCTTGGATATGCAAAGTAAATGTTTAAAAACTAGATGATAATAATAATAAAAAAAAATTTCTAATGTTTCTATATAAACTTGAAAAATTAGAAAACAAAGTGAAAATTTTTAAATTATTTGAAAAATTAGAAATAAAAAATAAAACTATTTTTAGAAGTAAATAATGTCAAAACTTTTTATTTTTATTTTTATTTATTTATTTATTGAATATCGTCGGGTGTCCACGTGCATTTTACGCTCCGTGACTAATCTCATGTCCTGTGGAGCTGGCCCCACAATACCATAAGGAGGGTAAATTCAGGAGCCCAAGGGAAGAATCAAACCCGGGAGGGTTCATCAGCTGACCGTCAAGCGGCACTCCCAGGAAGCGACCTTGCCACCTGAACCACACCCTAGGGGTATTGATTATATTGTTTGATATAATTATATTGAAAAAAAAAATTACTTAATTTTTTTCTTATTTTTAAAAAAAATTAAAATAGAAAATAAAATGACTTTCCACAACTAAACGAACCTTTAATTTTTTAAAAATTTCATGAATATTTTAAAATGATTTGAAATATTTGTACATATGTGATTTAAAACTGTTTGATGATTATTTTTAAAATGATTCATGTACCTTTCTTTTAAGTATTTATCTTTGAGTGTTTGTGGGTAAACTTTGGCAGACCAAAAATATAAACTATTCATCTTTGTAGTATCAACATAAAAATTACAACATTTAAATATTCATCTTTGAGTGTAGTATAAAACGTGTGAGATTATGGGACATAAAAAATAAAATAAAATAAAAAACCATCATTATGTACTTTATTTTTATAAAAAATTCATCTTTTTTTTTTTTTGTGGGAAATTCCTATACTTTTTGAATTACAACAAAAATGGCCACTCTGAATGCCGGTCCCAAAATATATAACATTTTAAACTATGGTACTCTTAATTTTTATTAAAAAAAATCCGTACAAAAATCACTTTTCCCGTTATAAAAGTTCCACTTGACAAAAGTACAAAAATCAAATACTGTAACATAAAAATGCAATGGATAATTTACTTCTAATTTTAATTGTTGCTTTTAATGTTAAAATGTTGCTGTCATTTATATTCAACTAATGGCTCGTTTGTATCGATGAAATAACTATTCCTTAGAATAGGATGAAATATAATATAAATTTTGAAATTTAAAATAATAATAATAATAATAATAATAATAATAATAATAATAATAATAATCTTATTCAACATATAACAAAAAAGACATTCCACAAATTAAACGTCAGATGCAACATTTGTACTATTGTAGGCTAGTTGCATTACTTTATTCCCCATCTCAAATGGATTGGAAGATTCTCAATTCTACATTATATCCTAATTGTTTTTTAAAAAAATTAAGAGCTAATTTTGAGAGTACATTATAAAAAATATAATTCCAAATTTTTTTAACTTTCTAAGCTTCCATTTGAAACTTAGAAAATATGAGGAAAAAGAAAGTAAAATATAGAGGAATTTAATGTCTTAGGTTTGATTATTAAGGAAAGTGAAAAAAAATTAAAAAAAAAATCAAATCAATGAAAATTTTGCTTTTCTATATCATTAACATTTATTTTTAAAATTTTAATCATATCAGAATAAATTTTTGTTTTTAATAATATTTTTCATAGAGAGAAAAATAAAATTAAAAATGGGTTTTCTACTCATTTTCCTTTTTTGATGTTTCCCCATCAAAATCTTTGATCAAATGGATCCTAAGCGTATTATCAAGGTTCAAATTACACAATTCTTTCTTTAAGAAACAAGAAAAACATTTTAAATGTTATATTTTTTAGTTGGTATTATTATTATTTTTTTCGACTCTCCAACATGTTATCTATCAAAAAATTTGAATGGTATACCCAAATATAACGAATTTCATGTCTTTTATCTCTGTATCATATCATGAACTTGCAAATTCTTGTTCGTAGTGATTTGCATAAATTATATTGCTCCTAATCCCAAAATCCAATAAATTAATAAAGGACAATTCTATCAATAAAAAATTATATGAATATTTTTTTATAGAAACTGAAAAATAGGAATTTTTATTATTCACATTATCTGATTTCATACAAATATATTCCTTCACAATCTCCGTGCAATTTGATCCATTTAAAATAATGCACAACTCTTATCTAGTTGCACGGCGAAAATAAAAACCTAAGAGAAAACAATTCATGGAAACCATGCAAAACTAATGGGTGGAAATGACTCACTCAATCATTGGTTGTGATTGAAACTTAGTGAGGATTACACATAATTTGCAAAATAAGCATTCAATTGTTTTCAATCTAAAAAAAAAAAAAAAATACTACAGAGGAATTCTAAATACACAAACTCTCTTCTCACTAGTTATTCACCCTCTCTACACCACACATTACATTACACACACACACACACACACACACATCTATTTATAGCAAAGGATGGATGATAGATAGGATTAAATTCAAACAAGTAGGTTGGTTGATGAAGATAGGTTGCCTACTCTCCACTGCAATTCAACAACAGTGGGCTCGCATTGGTGGAGCTGCCTGTAAGAACCCAAAATATGAAAAATGGGTTTAAATATTAAGAGATGGGCAAATTTGGAAATTTCTGGGTCAAAGGGCTATAAAAGGAAATTTCCTTTGCTTCTTCATTAAGAAATCTCAAATATATATATATATATATATATATATATATATATATATATCTCTCTAAACCTCTCCCTACTCCTTCTCTCTAGAATTCTTCGTCGATCGTTGACGGAATCGGGAAACTGAAGCTACCACGAGGATCATGGAAGGATTCTTTACAACTTCTACGGATCGGAATCTCGTTTCAGAGATTTTCGGGTTTTGGCATAAAATCGAGGTAAGGCTCGGTTTTCAATTCTGATCCGGTAGATTTGTAGGTAACTGTCTTGTGAACATATTCTGTATTGTGATTTTTAGGTTTTGGAACTTGGTTCGCTGTTTAGGGACCTTGGAGTTCAGGATTTGTTTATGGGGTTAAGGTAAGGGGAACTATATTTATATTGGTTATTTTTGAAATCGGACTCAGTGGAACTGTGATCCACGATCCTGTGTGTGTTTTGGTTACTCATTTGGGGGGACCTAACAGGGAAAACTCTAGGTTTTTCACTAGTACAGTTTTGGGAAAAAGGAGGCGACGGGCTGAATCTCGGGTTTTGTTGAAAACCGAGTATATGTGTGATTTATACTATGAAATTGGGATGACTGTGCCTTGACTTTGTTTAAACTGTATTTGTTTGGAAAACGATGATTTAGATTACCAAATGAGTGTGGTTTGTTTGATTATATGAGCATGCATGTGTGTGTGATATGTTGAAATGCTAGTAGGAACCCGGTTCCGAAATTGTCCCAGGTATTGAGAGTGTCCGGCTCTATATCCGAGAGCGTGTTATCACCTGCCATGTAGGCAAGAGTGTTCGGCTCTATATTTGAGGGCGTGAGCCTATTCTGGAAGATCAAGCCGAAGGGTGTGGATCCACCAATTTAGCGCCGGTACGATGCCATGGGAGTCGGGGACTAGCCATGTGCTGGCGAAGCCGTGTTCGCAGGTTGGCTACAGGCCAACGCTAATGTCACGGGCTGGCTTCGGGCCGAAGAGTGTGATGACACTGAGGATTACTGATCATGTGTATGTATTGTGACGGGGCTGCGTATAAATGGTCGTCGTATGTGTGCATGTATGCACTATGCAAATTAGTATTGGAATGCATTTAGCTGCATGTATGTTGTATCATGATAACACTCAAATGCCACACACCGATATAACCTATGTTCTTTCTTACTGAGATGGGTCTCACCCCTACTATATGTACATTTTTACAGGTCCTTCGGGTAACCGGAACTAGCGTCCTGGTGTAGGGAGCGTAGTGGCTGGTGTACTGCGTTAGCGCTTAGGTAAGTGCTAGGACTGTAGTTTTGTTGGGTTGCCATTTTGAGTTGTATTTGGACACCCAGTTTGTTCGTTTTTTTAGAGCCATGTTCTGCTCTTGTATAGACTCTGGTATGGTACTGCATATGTATATAAAAGACCTTTTTCCGTTGCGTATATGATTATGATTGGATGTGTTTAGGGTGCTTGGGAACCCCACGGGGTTGGACCCTCATCCTTTATACTGTATCTGTGATGATTTGTATGATACAGGGACATGTTAGGTTACATGCTCACCCCCGGGTCCCATTTTCGGGTTCAGGGCGTGACACTGCCGCCGTCAAATTTTGTTGCCACTGCCCCACTGTTCTAGTTTAATCTTCAACATCCCTCCTTAAACTTGACTCTCCTAGCTTTGTCATTACGAGCATTGTCTTCAGTCTTGCAAAAACATCATGCCTGAGTGGCTTCATGAAAATATCAGCAATCTGATCATACGTTCTGCAAGACATAAGCTCCACTCCTTTCTTCTTGATATGCTCCTCGATAAAATGATACCGAGTATCAATATGCTTGCTTCTTTCATGGAATACTAGATTGCAAGTGCAATTGCTGATCAATTGTCGATGTAGACTTTTATGGGGTCATCTGTGAGAAATCCCAAATACTTTAGTACATTCTTGATCCATATACCATAACAAGCAGCTAAACTGGCAGCAACATACTCAACTTCATATGATGACAGCGTTACGATGGGTTGCTTCTTCGATGACCATGTAAATGTTGTATCTCATATGAAGAATGTGAATCCGGTCATGTTTTTTCTTTCATAAAGATCTCTTCCCCAATCGCTATTTGAATAGTCGATAAGTTTGCAATCACCTCTTGATGAATAAAACATACCATCGGTGATGGTACCCTTGACATAGCGGAGTATCCTCTTCACTGCATTCAGATGGGACAGGTTAAGAGTCTCCCTGTACCTGCTGACAAGTCCAACTTCATAGAGTATGTCTGGTCTAGTGCACGTCAAATACATCAAGCTTCCAACTAGACTCTTGAAATATGTGGGACATCTCTTTGCTCATTCTTTCTCAACTCCAATCCCGTTTCAACCGGAGTTGTCACAGGATTGCATTTGTCCATCCCAAACTTCTTCAATACTTATTTTGCATAGTGGCTTTGGGAGATGAAGATTTTCGTCTTGCTTTGCACGACTTCTATGCCAAGAAAATGAGCCATCTAGCCAATATCTGTCATTTCGAACTCTTTGACCATGCTCCTCTTGAAAGTGGCAAACATCTCTGGATTGTTGCTGGTGAAGATCAAATCATAAACATATAGGCAGGCAATTAACATGCTTCTGTCTCTCTCCATCATGTATAGCGCATGCTCATAGGGACACTTCTCAAATCCATTCTTTTGGAAATAGTCATCAATCCTCATATTCCACGCATGAGGTGCCTACTTCAAGCCATAAAGTGATTTTTTTAGCTTGTACACTATATCTTCTTTTCCCTTCTTCATATATCCAAGTGGTTGATCGATATAGATCTCTTCTTTTAGAAAACCGTTCAGAAATGTTGATTTCATATCCAACTGGTAAATCTTCCATCCATTTTGTGCTAATAGTGAAATTAGTAATATGATGGTTTCAAGCTTGGCAACCGGGGCAAAGATTTCTCCATAATCAATCCCTTCTTTTTGCTTGTAGCCTTTGGCAACAAGTCTTGTTTTGTATATCTTAACTTATCCTTGAGCGTTCTTTTTGGTCTTGTAAACTCATTTCACACCAATAGTTTTGTGGCACTTACGGAGATTTTCCAACTCTCAAGTCTTGTTCTTCTTGATGGATTGAATCTCTTCATCCATCGCTTTTCTCCATTTGTCTTCTTCGTTAGTCTCCTCAAAGCTAACTGGGCTGCTAGTCAATAATAGATAATATAGTGTAACATACTCTTCTATTGGTTCTATAGTTTTATACAGATTAGCTAGATTATGAGCTCCTTTAAGCCTCATGTATGAGATTTCACATTCAATTGGTGATGAAGATTCATTCCTTTGTGGTGAACTGTGTGAAGGTGTCTGTAGCTCGGGAACTTGTGACTCGATAGCCACTTCTCTTATCTGTGTGGGTTATTCTCCTTCAAGCGTCAATTCCACATCTTTGGAAGATTCAGCTTGGTCCCACTTTTAGGATTCATTTTCTTCAAAAATGACATCCCGATTGTGAATGACTTTCTTATTGATGGGATTGTAGAGTCGATATCTCATGGTACTACCGTTGTATCCAATAAGGATACATTTCTCTCATTTATCTTCCAACTTTGTCCTTTTTGCCTCTGAGATCTTGGCATAGGCAATGGAGTCAAACACTCTAAGATGACTCATACTGGGCTTGTGAGTACTCTAGGCTTCATGTGGTGTCTTTGTATCAAGACTCTTCGTAGGACACCGGTTGAGCAGATAGACTGCATATGACACTACTTCTGCCCAAAATGTCTTGGGCACATTCTTTTCATTTAACATGATCCTGGCTATGTTAAGGATTGTGCGGTTCTTCCTCTCAGTTACATCATTCAAATGGGGATTGTAGGTCAGTGTGAACTATTTTTGAATCCCTTGTTGTCTAAGGAATTCCAAGAAATTCTTGTCCTTGTACTCTCCTCTTTGGTCTGATTGGAGTGACTTGATGCGATAGCCACTCTATTTCTCTACAAGAGTTGTGAACTCTTTGAATTTGTCGAACACCTCTGACTTCTTTTTAAAGAAGTAGACCCAAGTCTTCCTACTGTAATCGTCAATGAAGGTGAGGAAGTATCAGTTCTATCCATTTGAAAACGACCTCAATGGACCACACACGTCTATATGTACTAGCTAAAGCGGCATGGAAGATCTCCAGTTGGCTTACTTTCCAAAGCTATTTCTGTGTTGCTTTCTCAGAACACAGCTTTCACATATCACATTTGGGTGGTGGATGTTGGGTAAGCCTTTCACCATCTTCTTGCTTCCCAACTATTTCAACTTTCAAAATTCAAATGTCCATACCTGAGATGCCATAGCTAGTCTTTGTCTTTGATGATAACACTCAAACACCTTGGTGTAACATGCTAAATGGCGAGTGAAAACATTCGATTCTTTACCATTTGTACTAGAGTAACGAGCTTACCTCGAGCATCTATTATCACCATCTACTTATCTTTAAGGCTAATTCGGTAGCCTTTCTCCACAATGTTGTCCAAGACTAAGTATATTAGTCTTCATGGCTAACATATAGTACATGTTGGAGATAAAAGCATGGTCTCCATCCTTCCTCTTGATTAGGACATTTCCCCTTCCTCGAACTGGGACTTTAGAGAGATCACCAAATGATATCTCTCCCTAAACTTTCTCATCAAATTCCATAAATCGGTTATTTCTTCCAATCATGTGATTGCTGGCTTTAGAGTCAAGGTACCAAACATTTTGATCCGGGTGGGTTGAATTGTGGCTCCAGAGTCAAGGTAACTTTTTTGCAAAGTTAGCATTTTCGTTTACTTCGTGATTTTGGGGATTACCCATGCACTCATTACTGCAGTGTCCGTACTTGTGGTAGTTGTAGCACTGAACGTTTCTTTTGTATACATTCGAACGGTTATTGTATCCCTCTCTTCTTCCTTGTACTTTGCCTCGTGGGACATAGTTCTATTGATTGCGTCCTTCTCTAGTGGGACCTCTGCCACCTTCTTTGGAGTCAAAATTTCCATAATTTCTTCCACGAGATCCTCGACCTCATCCTTTCCTCGCTGTTACGTCCCCCCTTTGTCGTATCTATTTGAAGTGAGGGACAACTTTGTTTGGAGGGCTTGCTCTAGTACTTTATCATCACTCTTTCTGTTGACTTTCTACTCATGGGCTTGGAGTGAACCCACAAGTTCTTCTACAGACATGGTTTCTAGATCTTTTGCTTCTTCCATGGTCACAACTATATAATCAAATTTTGGATCCAAAGATCACAAAATTTTCTCACAAAATTCTCTCGTCATTAAGAGTCTCTCCATTTCTTTTCAATTGATTTGGTACTACCATAACTTGTGTATAGTAATCAACAATAGATTCAGTAAATTTCATTCTTAAAGATTCAAAATCACCTCGCAATGTTTGAAGATGAATCTTCTTTACTTTGTCTGTACCTTTGTGTGTTCGATGGAGAGAGTCCCAAACTTCTTTGGATGTTTTGGCAAAGGCGATGATTTGGAACATGGTGTCATCAAGGCCTTGGTAGATTATGGACTTCGCCTTGTTATCCTTCTTTCGATCGGCTCGCAAGATCGTTCTTTAAGCATTAGACATAAATGCTTCATCTTTTTTTGATGAGGCTTCTCTGTACCCATCTTCAACGATGTCTATGACATCTTGAGAACCTAGTAGGGCTCTCATTTGAATAGACTAGTTGTCATAGTTCTCCCATGTCAACTTTGGAATCATCGCTTGTGTAATACCGTTCAACATTAGATTTAATATATATAAAAAAAAGAGTGATGGAGATAGATTTTGGCAAATTTGATGCCACTAATGTGTTTAGAAGGTCGAAAAACTTTAGGAATCGATTTTGGGCTGCGAACAACTGGTTTAAAAATTACTAAACCGGCCACAAAACAATTCTGGACCGATTTGACTGGGCTAGTTTAACTTAAAGGACGTTAACAGCGTTAGAAATTACCGTTATGGCCACATGGCGGTTTTTGAAAGTGCCGCATGTCGGCGACTGGGTGCGGGTCGGGTCGTGCTCACATGTTAGGATCTAGGTTGCTGGGCCGGGTCACAGATCGGGTTTTCGGGTCGGATCTTACCTTCCGAGCTAGGAAGACATGTGGGGGCATGTGCTGCCTGCGATTAGTGTCCTTGCTAGCGCATGCGGTGCGTGTGGAGGATGTTGTTTCATTTGCCGGCACGTGAGCACGAGTGTGGGGGCCGCCGGACTCCATTTGAAGCATAGTTTTCACCTTTGGAATCGTCTCGATGCGAATTTCAGAATGCTATGCTCAATTTTGGATTTTGAGCAACTTCAAATCTGGGAAAAAAAATTGAATTTCCCTCTGTCTGCATCTGTTTGGCGAATTTCAGCGAACCTGGACGCTTTGATACCACTTATGGGTGGAGAGGACTCACTCAATCACTGGTTGTGATTGAAACTCAGTGAGGATTACACACAATTTGCAAAATAAACACAATTGATTTCGATCTGAAAAAAAAAATATTATAAAGGAATTCTAAATACAAAAACTCTCTTCTTACTGGTTATTCACCCTCTATATAACACACATTACATTACACACATACACTCATCTATTTATAGCAAAGGATGGACGATAGATAGGATTAAATTCAAACAAAAATGCTGGTTGGTGAAGATAGGTTGCCTACTCTCCACTGCAATTCAACAATAGTGGGTTGGGGTTGGTGGAGCTGCCACCGTCAAATTTTGCTGCCACCGTCCTATTGTTCAAGTTTAATCTTCAACAACAAGTAGGAAGGAGCCCAGCTTGTAGCTTGAGGGGAGAATTCAAACCTTCAACTTGTGAATTCCCTTGAACATGTAAAAGTTAAATCGACAAAAACTTGTAAGGAAAGGTTCTTCGATAATAACTGTTGCTATCTGAAAGTCAAACGATCTTCACGAATCATTCCTTGATAACGACCACGTAAAAAAGATCAAACAATAATAGCATGAAGGATCCGAGATGTACTCTGGGGGATCACTACGATGCCTAAGGGACTAATGAGAGGCTTTGAATTGTAATAGTAGAAAGAAATGGATTTTGATGAGATGCTCACCTTTTCTCCAAGTCACCTTGTTATATTGGTGTAAGTTGACCCTCCATCAATCAGGTATTGATGAACATTATTGTACTTGTGGAGTTATAGATGTTTTATGGCCATTTATATAGAGGTTTTAAATATAGTTTTGTAGCCATCCCTCTCATCAATGTGTGTATATTAAAGTTTTCCTGTTGGTTTTCTAAGGAGGTTTAATGGTGCTTTCGAAACCTTTCCCCCTCTTTAATGAGGATATTTTGATGTATATCAATACTTACATTCTATCAATTTCACAGGAAATCATATTATCACTTAGAGTCGTACAAGTAACTGGTATGGTTTAATGTGAAATTCAATAATGTAGGTTCCAAAACACTTTAATAGGAGAAAGACTTGGGAGAAGTAATCCCTCTAAGATTTGGAGACCTTCAATCATTAGATGTCATGTTAGCATTTAAATTTATACAAGAGATATTCCTCTGCATAGGTCCCAATAATAATGTGAGATTCATTTCACTTTAGTGAATTTAAACTTATCTTGTGAAAAGAAGGTTTCAAATCTTACATAGAAGGATTGTCCCTTTTAAGACTTTCTTCTTTAATGAATCCAAATATTGATTATAATCTTGTGATTGATGAATTTTAAATACTATGTGAAGAAACTGTATCGCATATGTTTTTCTCAATCAAAACATTCTTCAAGGGAGAAAATTCATACATTTAATGTACTTGTAAAAAGTAATTTTGTACTTTAGAAGTGTGAACTGACCTACTCCTAAAATTATTTTTAAAATTAAGAGAAATCATAAGTTAGTATCTGTTGAAATCCAGACTATCCTTGGGAATATTGAGTAAATTAGGAAAGTGGGTAAATGTAGAAGATTGTATATTGTTCTATAGGGAGATTGTTTCCTTGTTTAGAATATTTGATTGTATTATATATATTATAGGATTAGGATGTACATGATTCAGAATTCAAGAAATAAAGAAATATCATTCTGTTTTCATGGTATCAGAGCTAGGGTTTCTAAACCTTAGTTAGCAATGGCCGATGGCGCCATCAACAGCAGAGGTTCGTGCTCCTCTGAAACTTTCGACGGTGACTCTGAAGCCACCTCCATCGTGGGGTCTCTCAGATTGGGTCCAACGGAGCCCGCTGTCGGTTCTTGAAACGAGCAACAGTAACAGTATTGGCAGGATGCATTCAAACTCTCACAGGAAGGTAATAGAGATGAGAAAGCTAAAGTAGAGTGAGGTGGTGGCGACGAAGTCTCTGGATATGTCCCCACAGGATAAAGCGACAATAATTGCAAACGATGCTACAATTAAAAATTATGGATGGGAGCCTTTTATTGACGGGAAAATGTTGAGGCAGGGCCTACCTAGTTCGGTGGATCATACCTCGTTTAGTTATTGTACAACTTTGTCTTCCAAAAACATTTTTTTGGGTTCTTTATCCCAAAGAGGTAATTTTTTGCAAGTCTTGAATATAAACCTCTAAATCCAAAACTCCTTGGATTATTGATTTTGTTGCTTTTGACCACATGATCAATGCCTATCATCTTTTCTCATCATATTCACCCTGTGCTGGAAATTTGAAAGTTAAAATTGCAAATGGATCACTCTTGTCTGTCACAGGCAAAGGGATTATCCGACTCTCTAACTCCATCACACTAGAGTCCGTTCTTCATGTTCCTAATTTATCTTGCAACTTACTATCCATTAGCCAGTTAACTAAAAACTCCAATTGTTTTGCTAAATTTCTTCCCTCTCATTGTGTTTTTCAGGACCTATCATTGGGGAAGATAATTGGCAGTGCTAAGGAGTATGAGGGACTCTACTACTTTGAAGAGGCTAATGCAAGTGAACAATGTAAAACTACTATTTGTGATTCTGCATCTGTTTCTAATGATAATGAAATTATGTTATCCAAATTTTCAATATCTAAGACGTTTATTTCCTTCCATTTTTCAAATAAAACATCTTCTGAATTTCAGTGTGAGATTTGTGAACTTGCAAAATATCAGCGTAATTCCTTTCCTAAATCCACGTATAAACCGTCCAAACCCTTTACTATGATTCACTGTGATTTATAGAGACCCTCACGCTCTCTTAATCGCACTCACATGAGATAGTTTGTTAATTTTATTGATGATCATACTCATATTTATTGGGTTCATTTGTTGAAAGATAAAACTGAAGTTCGTTCCATTTTCGCTACTTTCCACTCCATGATTCAAACACAATTCCAAACTCACATTCAAATTCTTCGTACTAATAATGGTACAGAATATTTCAATTATATCTTGGGAGATTATCTTCAAGAAAATGGAATTGTTCATCAAAGTTCCTATGTGGATACCCCTAAACAAAATAGGGCTGCTGAATGTAAAAATAGGCATATTCTTGAAGTAGCTCGGGCATTAATGTTCACTACAAATATGATAAAATATTTTTGGGGTGATGCCATTTTAACAGTTACATATCTCATTAATCGAATGCCTAGTCGAGTTCTTTCTTTTGCAACTCCTCTCCAGAAACTCTAGGAATGGTTTCCTAACACTCAGCTGCACTCCAATCTCTCTCTGAAAATATTTGGATATACTACATTTGTTCATGTTCATGCTTATAATTGACATAAATCGGAACCTCGTGCCATTAAGTGCGTTTTTATTGGTTACTCTCCTACTCAGAAAGACTACAAATGTTATGATCCTATTATGAAAAAGTTGTTTGTTAGCCTTGATGTCATGTTCTTTGAAACCACTCATTACTTCTCAAAGCTTCTCTCTTTAGGGGGAGAAATGGAGTGAATATCGGTTCTTTGATTTCTCTATTGATGAATTTGTGTCATACACTGAGTCTACCATTACATCATTTCTTATGTCTACAATTGCATCATTTCTTGACTTGTCATGCACAAAAGATCACTTAACCTTAAGGGGAGATGCAGAAAAGAAAAACAACACAGAAATACTTGTTTACTCAAGAAAGTCAAATACAAAGAACAGGGAGAATCTCATACCCGAGGCACCAAGAGCATTGGAACTGGTGATAGCTCCGAGCAAACATGAGTTCACGCCCAATCTTGATCAGGTAATAGATGGTCATGAGCTCCCTTCTAATAAGCCTATACCTGATGACATCAATTTACCCATTGCAGTCAGAAAACAAAACAGGTCATGTACTCAATATCCCTAGTTTAAATACATATCTTACAAAAGCTTGTCTATAGGATATCGTGTTTTTTCCTCTAACCTTGATATGATGAAAATTCCAAAGAATATTCAAGAAGCTCTGTAAACTCCTAAATGGAGGGAGGCTGTCATGGAGGAAATGTGGGCCCTAGAGAAAAAATGGAACTTGGGACGTTATGAATTTGCCGAGAGGGAAGAAGCCAGTTAGTTGTAAATGAGTCTTCATAGTGAAATAAAAAGCTGATGGGACAGTTGAACGATGTAAAGCTAGACTCGTTGCAAAAGGATTTACACAGACTTATGGCATTGACCATACGGAGACATTTGCACCAGTGGCAAACTTGAATGCAGTTCGGGTCCTTTTGTCCTTGGAAGCTAACTTAGATTGGCCACTACAACAACTCAACATTAAGAATGCATTTCTAAATGACGAGTTAGAAGAAGAAGTCTACATGAAGATACTGCCAGGTTTTAGTAATAAAAGTGAAGAAAACAGAGTATATAAACTCAAGAAGTCCTTATATGGACTCAAGCAATCTCCCAGAGTATGGTTCGACATATTTGCAAAAGTAATAAAAAACCAAAGATATCAACAAGGGCAATCAGATCACACTATGTTCTTCCAACAGTCTAAAAGTGGTAAGAGAACAATTCTGATAGTGTATGTTGATGATATTATCCTAACTAGGGATGATACAGTAGAGATGGAAAGATTAAAGAAAGTTTTAGCTTTTGAGTTTGAAGTTAAAGACTTGGGAAAATTGCGGTATTTCTTGGGAATGGAAGTTGCTAGATCAAAAAAGGGTATCAGTGTCTCTCAGCGAAAGTATATCACTGATCTCCTAACCGAAACTGGAATTCTTGGATGCAAACCTAGTGAAACCCCGATTGAAGTGGTAAAGAGGGTTGAAGATTGCGGAATACCAATTGAAAAAGAGAGGTATCAGAGATTGGTTGGTAAGCTAATCTACCTATCACATACTAGACCCGATATTGCATTTGCGATAAGTAGGGTAAGCCAACACACGCATTCACCAAAAAAGACTCACCTAAATGTTGTGTACAAGATCCTTAAGTACCTCAAGGGCTCTTCGGGCAAAGGACTCTTCTTCAAGAAATGTGAAACCAATGAAGTAGAAATTTTTACAGATGTAGATTGGGTAGGAACAGTGGAAGATAGAAGGTCTACCACCGAATATTGCACTTTCGTATGGGGAAATTTGGTAACTTAGAGAAGTTAAAAACAAAATGTAGTGGCTCGAAGTAGTGCTGAAGCTGAATTTAGGGCAGTTGCACAAGGAATATGTGAAGGACTATGGTTATGGAAACTCTTGGAAGAACTACAAATTTTGGTGAAATTTCCTATTAAACTCTATTGTGACAACAAAGCGGCCATCAATATCTCCCTCAATCTAGCTCAACATGATAGGACTAAACATGTGGAAGTGGATCGACATTTTATCAAAGAGAATGTTGAAGAAGGAACCATTTGTATGACTTATGTACCTACCAAGGAACAAACTGCAGATATCTTTACTAAATGGTTAACATGACAAAACTTTGATGATTTCATTAGCAAGTTGGAGATGATTAATATCTGTGATCCAACTTGAGGGGGAGTGTTGAAATCCCGAGTATCTTTGGGAATATTGAGTAAATTAGGAAAGTGAGTAAATGTAGAAGATTGTATATTGTTCTGTAGGGAGATTGTTTCTTTGTTTAAAATATTTGATTGTATTATATATTGTACGATTAGGATGTACATGATTTAGAATTCACGAAATAAAGAAATTTCATTTTGTTTTCAGCATCTATACTATTAAATAAAATATATTTTAGTCCTTATACTACTTTTAATTAGTGCAATTAAGGACTGTTACATCGTAATTTCATGCAATTGTTTTGGCATCTTAATTAAATCTAAAATTATTAGTAAATTTGATAAAATTTCTTATGTATATAGAGTGTAGAATAAAAATTACACGTTATATCACTAATATTCTTAATAAAATCTCAAGAAATTTTATTCATCATAAAGTAATTATGATTTTAAATGCATAATTAGTAAAAAAAAAATTTTAAAATAATATTTTATTTTTCATAACTAATAATATACGAGCCTCAAATGAGCAGACTAGTCCTTAATTTCAATACTTCAATACATAATCAATAAATTAGATTAGATGACAATTTTAACTGAATAAAATAATAAGTACAAATCCTTACCTTTCGTATTTTCTTAATAAAAAATCTATTTTTGATCAAAATTCATGCATATGTTGACATTTGTTGAGCAATCACAATAAATACAACTAACAAACCAATTAAATGAACATTAAGGTTGCTATAGACAAAAGGATGATAGTTTGTATTTATCATCTTGATCTTTCTACTCAAAAGGTATCTCATCCTAATCATGTCACCAATAAAAAGAGAGTTAAAAGGAAGAAAAGAAAACAAGAAGAAAAAGGAAGGGGAAAGAAAAAGCAAAAACAAAATGGTAACTTGAAGATAAGTTTGATCCAAGAATATACGAATACCCTTTTTCAGAGGTGGCAGTGCCATATGATTTCAAATCAATGGTGGAGATGCTTTCATAAAAAAAAAAAAAAATATTAAAAGCAAAAAAACCTTTTTGATAGTTAATTTATACATAGGATCATGACACAAGAAAATGCCCATCTTTTTCTGCTTTTGCCTTTCTCTCCTCCCAAGGAGAAAAATAAGGATGGGTAAAGGTTGAAGTTTCTTTCTTTCTACCCCTATTTTAATGGTATCTGCCTGTGTCTTTGGGGTGGGCACTAGCAGTAGCTTATTAAAAAGGTGAACTGTGACAATGAAATTGAATATGGGCTTGGGCAGCAGCATGCCAGCAACGGTCACATCTGGGTTGAAACTTGGAAGATCCTTCAGGGGCAATTTGGGAACTATGAAAAGGTTAACGTTACCCTGTAATTTGAAAGTACCACAGAGATAAAAGAATGCCAAAAACACAAAACACAGTGGGCGGCAGCCGGCAAGTGCATTCCTCCCTTCCCATCTCTCATAGCTGTAGACCCTATTGACTTGTGAGCCTCCCTCTCTCTCTCTCTCTCTCTCTCTCTCTCTCTCTCTCTCTCTTGCTTGTTCTCACACTTGACTTTCTCTTTCAGCTTTTCACTCTGGAGGGATTCTTCACCTTTATTTTGCTTTTTATCGCTCATTGATCCGTCCAAATCCCATTACATTCAGCAGTTGAAGCTCAGAGAATCACTAATTTTTTGCATCAATTAGGATTTAGCAGTGGAGCTTACAGGGTAGTGAACTTGTGAAGAAGGCGTTGGCCATGGCAGCCCCAAAACCAGAGGAGATAACTCATCCAGCAATGGACCAACTTCAAGGCTTCGACTACTGTGTTGACTCAAATCCTTCATGGGGTATGTCCATTTCCCAACCTTTCCTCAACTCACACTCTCTTAATCCTTGACTGATTCATCTTTACTCCACTGTTCTCTCATTTCCGACTTTTACATGTGAAAATAGGAGAGGCCATTGCTCTGGGCTTTCAGCACTATATCTTGGCTTTAGGAACTGCGGTGATGATTCCCACTTTTCTTGTTCCTCTGATGGGAGGATCTGATGTAAGCCAATTCCTCATTATTCTTTTCACTACTTTTGTGGGTTCTAGTATCATTTATTGAATCTACCATAAACCCTTTCCATGTTGGGATGATACGGTATCAGATATGTTCTCCCGACTTGCTCTTACTTTTATGTGCATTTATTGCTATTCTTTGTTTTTTCTAGAAAACTAAGGCTCGATGCTTTTAACCAGTATTTAGTAAAACTTTCTGAATTTGAAATTTTGTTATGGTTTCTGCACCATAATGGGCTAGTTTGAGTCGCATGTTTTGCTGATTTGGTGTTTGGGTTCAGGATGACAAAGTGAGGGTGGTGCAGACTCTGCTTTTTGTTGAAGGAATTAACACACTTTTACAAACACTGTTTGGAACTCGATTACCCACTGTGATTGGTGGATCCTACGCATTCATGGTCCCCATTATCTCCATAATTCACGATTCCAAGTTAATGGGAATCCCTGATCCTCATCTGGTTTGTCTAATTTCCCTAATTTCAGTTTCAGTTATTCTATACATCTTGAACATAATCTGCAACATTAACCAGCTAATGTGGTAGTTTGTGATAGGAACTGAGGGCGCATCTGTTTGGCAGGAAAACAATTTTCACTTTACATTTTTACTTCTCCAAATTATACAAAACTGCCACCTTTTTCTTTTTCTTTTTTTTTTTCTCTTCAATTTTTCAACATTTGCATAGAAAGTTGGGAAAAAAATGGAAAATAATGTGGCATTATGTAATTCTTTAGAAACTAGATATGGATACCAAAAATTGTTTTTCACAACTAAACATGCCCTAAAGTTTTGTAGGATTGGACTGAATTAAATATAATTGGATTGGACATGCGAAAGTTATCACGTCCCAGGAGGATTAGTCATACTCTCTCTCTCTTTTGAAAAAAAAAAGTACCCATAAAGCCTTTTAGCCTTAGAATTTTACAGGATTGGATTTGAATTGAATATAATTGGATTGCATTGGACTGGATTGAATTGAACTCCTTATGATAGTTATGACAACCCATTTTAGCCTATCATCCGTAAGGAACAGGATTGTTTCTACACTTTTTTTTTTAATACTCATAAAGCCTTTGCAGGCCGATGGAGGCTGGCCAGCTCTGTAGTCTGTACATGAGCTAAGGACGCCCTCCTTAGCAATTTCAATCCCTTCTTTTGGTTGTACCAAACATGGGCTATAAGCCTAGAAAGAGCTTACAGCTTATGCAGCCTCCCTTGGCCATAAATCCTAAAGCTAAAAGGCTTTACTTTGAAGAGATGGGGTAATGCCAAATGGATAATGTACTATTTCAGCCAAGGGCTGGATAGACTTAAAAGGCTGGGCTAATGATTGTTTTGCAAACTAGACAAAAACTCCGCAGTCATATACTAGTAGAACTGGTTACAATATTTAACAAAATATTAGACATATAGCTGTTTGCTAAGTTATAGTATATGTTAGAGTGACTTGTGTTTTTATTTTTATTTTTATTTTTTCATATGTCAAAGCAAAAGCTTAACGGCCTTGTATGTCTTTCTAGAGATTCCTCAACACTATGAGGGCAATCCAAGGTGCTCTAATAGTGGCATCCAGCATACAAATTATTCTTGGATACAGTCAGATGTGGGGGATTTGTTCCAGGTTCAGCCATGAAGCTCCTATGGAAGTTTAATTTTCATAATTAGGAAATAAATTTTGAATCAGGATTTGTTTTCTGTTTCAGATTTTTCAGTCCAATTGGTATGGTTCCAGTGATTGCATTAGTTGGCTTTGGCATGTTTGATAGAGGTTTCCCTGTGGTATGGCAGAAGCTCTCAAATAGTGGTTTTGAATCATTTATAAAAAAAGTTTTTTTCTAGGTTCTGCTGTTTCGTTCTTCTTACTAATGCCATTTTTGTCTTTGCTTCCCCAAATTCCTATCAGGTTGGAAGGTGCGTTGAAACTGGCATTCCCATGATAATTTTATTCGTTGCCTTTTCCCAGGTTTTTACCACTATGCTGGATTGGTCTATTTTACTCTTGAATTTTGACCTTTATATTTTAGTATTCTCTAATTGTTGGTTACTCATGAAGTAATTCTTTGAGGTGATTTTTTATTTTATTGTGAAACAAATGTACATTTTCTTGGTAAAATTATTATTATTATTATTATTTTCACTGAACCAACGAACCCAAAGAGAAAGGGTCTTCAGTAGAGGTTTAGCCAACAAAAAATTAACAACCAGGTCCTATCCTAGCAATACTCCAGCAGTAGTACCCTGTGGAGCAAACAACAATGACCAGACAACCAAACCATCACGATAAAAATGAAGAATTCCTCACCATAGCAAGACTACCAACAACGCTCTTAACCTTCGCACACCCATGTTTTTACATGGTTTCCACACTTCTTTAAGATTCTAAAGATCCTACCATTCACCTGCCTCCTTGAATGATATGCTCAGCTTCAAAAGCTGTTTTCTGCTAAACCTTTGAGCATGAGCCCAGGCAACTCAGAATCCCACTCTCCAACTTCTTTGGACATTTTGTTTAAACATTTTGCACAAACTTTCATATACTGTGATGTTAGAATGCTTTTTTTCAAGATTGATTTGCATGTGAGTGACTCTAATGCATAAACTACAGAAAAAAAAAAAAAAAAAACCTATAGCTAGAACAATTTGAATTGAATTTTAATTTGACATGGCATGCAGGCCAGAGTTACAGTTTGTGGGCTACCATGAAGATAAAAATTTTAAAATCCCTATGTTATGCTAGATTTCTTTTTTTTTTTTTCTCCCCCTAACGAGTGAGTCCTAAAATTTGGTTTCATATGACATCTCTAATTCTGTCCTCTGTTTTTTCTGTATACAGTACCTGAAACATTTTCAGGTGAAAGAACTGCCAATACTGGAAAGATTTGCTCTTCTTATTTCCGTCACAGTGATATGGGCATATGCACACCTATTGACTGCCAGTGGTGCATACAAACATCGTCCAGAGTTGACCCAAGTTAACTGCCGAACTGACAAGGCAAACCTCATTTTTTCTGCACCGTGGTTGGTACTCAAGTTAGCTCTGGCCAGTTATACAATATGTAAATATGTGTCACTGACTCACTCTAAAATAAACGCATCTTCACCCTTTCATCAAACTGGCAAAATGATTGTTTTTATGGGTTGGGAGCTTAATGACCCAATCGACCGATTTCAAATATTGCTCGCCCCTCCAATCCATTGAAACATACTGTGCAGGATAAAGATACCATACCCTCTTCAGTGGGGTGCACCTACTTTTGATGCTGGTCATGCTTTTGGAATGATGGCTGCTGTGCTGGTTTCATTGATTGAGGTATAACCTGCTCATGCCACTGTGTTTTTCTAAAATATATTACTAATGAACAGAAAAAGGATGGTGACAATTATATATATATTTGCAGTCAACTGGAGCATATCAGGCTGCAGCTCGTCTAGCAAGTGCCACACCACCTCCCGCTCATGTTCTAAGCCGTGGTATTGGCTGGCAGGTACGCAATCACACATTTTAGTGATGCTCCATAGGTCTAGAGACAGAACCAAACATATAGTTATCAACAGAAATTTTTATGGGTTATTTGCATCTTTTTTCTTGTTCTGTTCAATGAAATTATCAGCGTCTTTAGTACTGATGCCTCAAAGCTTAACTAGGTCCTGTTCTTGAAGCTTGACACAAATGCAGAGTATAGTTAACAGATTTTTGCACTACAGTTAACCAAAGTGCCGCAACACTATTTATTTTTTTCCTTAAGTTTTTCGTATTGTAGTGGTGGAATACTTATTTGGGACAACATTATACAGGGAATAGGGATTTTGTTGGATGGCCTTTTTGGGACATTGACTGGCTCTACAGTCTCTGTGTAAGTATTGATATATTACCCTATTTATTGCTCCTTGCTTTCAAATAAATTGCAACAACCTTTACTAAATAAAAGAAAAACAACAGAGAAAATGTGGGCCTTCTTGGAAGCACCCTTGTTGGAAGTCGCAGGGTTATTCAAATCTCCGCTGGTTTTATGATATTCTTCTCAATGTTGGGTGAGTGACAAATTATTATTATTATTATTATGATTATTATTATTATTATTATTATTATTATTATCATCATATTTTGTTCTAATTATCTACAGGTAAATTTGGAGCTCTGTTTGCATCAATACCTTTCAGTATATTTGCCGCTGTATATTGTGTTTTGTTTGGTCTTGTTGGTAAGCATCATAGTTTCTTTTTCAATAATACTCATTATGTTATGTGACCATCTTCCATGCATATGATTGATGCTTTGTTCTTGTAATCAGCTTCGGTGGGGCTCTCATTTCTGCAATTCACAAACATGAATTCAATGAGGAACCTCTTCATCACAGGTGTTTCCCTCTTCCTAGGTTTATCAGTTCCAGAGTACTTCAGGGAGTACACGGCTGCTGCTCTTCATGGTCCTGCTCATACTACGGCTGGCTGGGTAAGTTTTTCTCTTTGCAACATATAAACAATCCTATTCCAAAGCATCATAAACAGGCTCTTGTGTGTCTTGTCCATAATTCAGTTGAAAACAACTAATGAGTACCACATTGGATTAGTTTTCCAAATGCTTGAACAGCTGATCGTAGCTAGCCTTTATCAATCCTAATAAGAATAGAAACTGCAGGGCACATAGATGCCCGTTCTATGAGATATTGCACCTTGAGATGATTAACATTAAAAAATTGCAATGCAAGATGATCAACATAGCTAAGAAGTGACATACCAAATGCCTTCCCCGCTGATCATATCCATTCAGATCAACATTCAATGTGAATAAGCATATTGATTTAATGATTTTCAATCAAACATTGCATTTAAGATGATTATTCCTCAAGTCCTCATAGATATAAACCACTCAAGAAAATATTGGTGGTCAAACTGGAAGTTTGAAATATTTCTCACATTGATTCGAATGTATTTTGTTTTGGCAGTTCAATGATTTCCTCAACACCATTTTCTTCTCCTCTCCGACTGTTGCTTTAATTGTTGCTGTCTTCTTAGACAACACACTAGACTACAAGGACAGTGCCAGAGACAGAGGGATGCCATGGTGGGCCAACTTTCGAACTTTTAAAGGAGATAGCAGGAATGAAGAGTTCTATACCCTCCCATTCAATCTCAATCGCTTCTTTCCTCCATCTTGAAGTAGTGCTGCAATTACTGAAGGAGGATGTAAGATGAAAATCAACAATTTTCAGATGAAGATTATGATCACAGCCCTTGTGAAGAAGACATCGGGATTTGTATGTTTTGACTCGAGTGAGATGATGCAGCTTCCTTTTTCACTGTTTCTTCCCTCATTATTTTTATGTATATTTTGGTTTGGGTTATTCAGGTTTAATCCAATATAACAAATTATTTATTCGTCGCTCGTGATGATTTGAATCCTTATGATTAAGTTTTTAGAAAAGATAATGTACAGCTCTTGGGTCTATACCCCAACTAAATCTTTGCCAAAAAAAAAAAGAAAAAAGAAAAAAAGAAACTTGTTTTATCACAATATGCAGAAGAAATGTGGCAAAATTGTTGGCAAATATGACAGCTTTGCACATTATGGAATTGGTATGTGTATATTCAAATTGGAAGACTGCAGATATCCAGACTGCATAATTTTTTCCCCTACTGACGGAAAGGTATAATATCTTTTCCAAGCTATGGTCTCATCAGAAACAGACCTATTTCCAAATATGGAGTAAATACAGTGATTCATCAAATATACATTATTCCCAGTACATAATGGAAGAAGGGAGGAAAAAATGAAACAATTCACAGCAAACACCACACCCCACAACCCCCCACCCCCCCCCCTCCCCCCGGGGCGGGGGAAAAAGGAGATATTTACAACTCCACAGCCAAAATGTTACCGTATGTGATATGCCGAGGCTTAAATAAATCAAAAAATTAAATGTTAAATGTCGGCCACTAGCCAACTGCCAACCCATTTGTTCCTGTTGTTAGTATCTGTTTTCTGTTGGAGGTTTAATTGTAGCGCCAAGTTATGGCATGGAAATGGCTGAACAGAAAAAAATACGTTAGAGCTTTGAAATGGTCCGTCATTGCGAGAACATACTAATGAGATTTGCACATGCATTCCAAGCACCTTGGTTGCCGATAAATGCTTCGACCAAATCTCCTTGTGTGCACCCTTTGGCCCTCCTCAATCATCTTTTTGACTCTTCCTTCAAAGTTTTCCCAACCTATTGTGCTATTCTCAGAAAAGATTGCTGCCAGCCTCTTCTTGTTTGGGCGCAAGGTAGGAGCATGGCCACCACCATGGTACGTACGGAAGCCAGACACCAGGGAAGATAGTTGGCTCCCAGAATCAGTCATGGCAAAGACATCAGCAGTGGCACAGGCAATAAAGTCCAGTGCTGCCAGCTGCATACAAAATAACCCTCTCTCTTTTCACTAATCCATTTCAAATATAGGTAACATAATATTAGTATCAAAAAGGTAAACTATCTCCAAATTTCTAACAATCCTGAGAATTGGAAGTAATTACTGATTTGGTGATCCATTATAGCTTAGCTGCCCTATCTTAATAGAACAATCTGGATTGAGATATTGCAGATGAGTCATGAGTAGCTGTGCTGAGATTTTTTTTTTATGGTTTGACAGCATAAGACCACATGGTATTAGTTTATTAGCAGCAGTGGCAAAATTTATATCTGTCTTGGTTCCTGCCATTTAGATCTGACATAAAATGATTGTGTTGTCAAGTTAAAGTACGCAACACCCAGAGTTTCTCTCCCCCCGTTCGGGTTCAATTTTCATGCAATAAGCAATAACAATTAATGAGAAAAGGAATCAATAACTTAACATTCAACCAGAATAGCTTTTTTATTCGCGGTTTTTTTTTTAATCTTCTAAATTTGTATTGCTCTTTTAAATAATTAACGTATTTCTCGTACTTTAGATATGGTTGTCTCTGCATCATACTTTTCAATGTATGATATTTCGAAGTCCGGAGACTAGTGGACTTCTAAACACAAACACTTGCTTGCGCAGCTGCACACAAACTGCTTGCTCTAGATATAATTACTGCATAAGTCAGTTTTAACCAACTTTTATTCAATATGTAATCGCTCTTCCTACTCTTGTGCGCTTACAGCCTAAAATTTTTATTCAAATGGTGCTCCTTTTGTCATAAAATTGCAAGCAACCACTAATAATCATGCTTAAGAAAAAAAAATTTCAAAAAAATAAAAATATTAAAAAAAATTAGAGTTTCGGTGTATAGACCATTTAAATTGCTTATAAAATGACTTTGTCCTACTTCACCAATAGTAACTTTTTTGAAGGATATGGACACGCAAAACAACTTTAGAGTTCTGAAATTCAGTTAATATAATTCCAGTACAATTTATGGAAAGAATGAGAGAAGCAATTAAAATGATTGCAAAAGGAAGCCTTCTCAATGATGTTTACCTGAGAAGAGAAATTCCTGAAAGGTGCAAGTTCACTGGGAGTGAGAAGATCTTCCTTTGAGACCAAATTGGGGTACAGGCTAGTGAAGGGGCGCATCCTAGATTCCCCCCCATATATATGAGACCCAGCTAGGTAGACGTAAGTTCCGTGCTTAAAACCAAGACCAGACAGAACAAGTGCTGCTTCTTCTGGTGTTAATGGACATCTTCCCAATTGTCTCAACTCCCTTGAAGAAACGGGTCTGCAAGTAAGCAATGCATAGGAAACAAGTCAATGAACTGACATGTGTTGATCAAAACATTATTTGAAACAAACACAACCTGAAAAGCCAAGACAGCCAAATACGAACTTTGAGTTCTTCAAGCGCTCAATGAGCAGTGGAAAATGATCTTCTCTATAGGCTTGAAGTTCCTTTTTCTCATTTTCTCCACCTCCAAAATCACATAGCGAGTAGGCTACCATATCCACCTCAAATCTCAAGTGCAATGCAAGATATTTCGATGGGTTTCTTGCAGTATCATGCCCTTTGAAGGGAATGTCAGACATAAAGTTCCCTAGCAGTTGCTTATCTAGCATAGTCCGAGCTCCTTCATATTGTCTTATCCTTCTAACTAATAATGAACCAACTTTTTGAATTTTTGGCACGAACTTCAAAGCATGGAAATTGCATTTACATCTTAACCTCTGCAACATATAAGAAATATCTCTATAAACATAAAGGCATTTGAGTATCTATGAGTTATCTTTGACCATGACACATCATATAGGATTAAAAGAGTTGGTCTTACACCTTGATATGTTCAATGGATTCGAAATTTCTAATTTTAGATGTGTGAAATGTATGTTCAGTAAACTATGAGCAGAAACAATGGAGTCCAGAGATTAATAACAATTTTACTCTCTTGTTCTAGCAATGAATAATAATAAAAGAAGATTAAAGCAAGCATTTGACAAGAATCATAAGGTTGGATAAAACAAAACATGCCTTTTCATGCATTGTGCAATTTTCTTACAGCTATGGGAATGGAGGAAAATTTCAAAAGACAGGTATACAACCAACTGATATTGATAGGAAGCAGAGAAAATCAAGCAAAAACATGTCTAGCAAATTAGCTTAGCTAAAATGTTCATGTTGAGAATTTATAAGGATGAGCAACAAAGTGGGAACAGATTTGGTGTTCTTGCATTTTAAAGGGGAAAAGGAAGATAGGACCAATCTCATTTAGCCACTTCTACAATTACAGAACTTGGCTCCTTTATCCTGTTGGAACCTTGTGTATATATATTATCTGAAAGCATCTTTTACTGTCTGAAGCTTTTCTTATTGTTCTTTTGTATGTTCATCTGGCCTCATGATTTAACATCATTGGCTTGAGGTGTGCAGGGAAGCTTGCTCAGCTAGGTTTGCAATCTATGGTTCCTCTTATTATTCATTTTAATAAGGTGATTTTATTATTTTTCCTCCCTGCTTCAAAGTTAATAACTGAAACTTGATTGTCCTACATGTTGAGTGGGCAAGTTACCAAGGTACCTTGAGTAACTGGTGTGAGTACTGACATACACCATACACAGGTGACTAGCTGCTCATCCCCCTTGCCATTTTAGAGATTATGCTGAACAATTCATGCACTGGGGGAGCTACATGGTCAGGTGGAAAATTGGCTGTTGCTGAGCAGAACATTAAGATAGCTAAATCTTGAGCACAGTTACAAATAGTGATGAATTGTGCATTGAACTAATTTTCTTTAGCATTAAGGCTACTGCAAACAGTGACTAATTAAATTGACATTCAGTAATCCATCAATCAAAACAAAGTAGGTCTGTTAACTTGTGATTCCTAGTTAGCAGGTTATGCTATCGTAGCACTAAAATGTGTACTTTTTACTACTTAATCCTCCTAGAGATGTCCTCAACCTGAAGCCCAAAAGGTACTGGATCAAAACCCAGCCGATTTCCAAATCCTAAGAAGTGAACAACTCCATTCCGTAATAGGATAGGTAGTATGCTTTCAACATACTCTATGGGCCTTGCCTCCTTCACAATATCTGCATCAGTAATCTGAAAAACAGCAAGAAAATGTGAGGATATTATTCTCTTGTGTGCAATATATTCTTAAACAAGTAGTATATTTACTGAGAAAAAAATAACATACTAGACTGCCAATTGCTTCCAAGTCCACTGATTTCAAACGGGAAGGGAGCTCCCTTACAATATTTACATCATCCTTCAAGATATTCATAAAATGTTCCTCTTGATAAATATCACCAAATTGGCTGCAAATCAATCAGGCAAGGTTCAGGTGAGGAATCTGATGAAGAATACTGAATACACACAGATGAGAAAACACTACAAAATTATAAGTCATTATCTGGAGCAATCACTAACTCTTTTGGGTATCAAAGGGAAAAAAAAAGAACTACAACTAGTTATATTGACCAAATCAATATATCACAAGAACATGGAGAATCCAATGAAAAAAAGTGTATAGATTTTGAAAGGTATTCCAAACATTTTATGGTGGTGATATTGATAAAACGGCAGATGAATCATCATCAGATGTAAAGAGATTTAACAAACTATAAAGACCCTACACTGCCCCAAACAGACAGCTTAAGGGAAGGTATGCTTTCATCCTTGACAATGGTACATAATTGAACAGACAGTGATCAATTATGAAGTCTAAGCATATTATCTGTTTTAAGAGCAAAGATTTCCATAATCTTTGGTTTCAGCAGTTCTGCAACAGTAAAATGAACCATTTCAAAATCATTCACCAAGTCTAGCTTCTTTTTGAATTGAACAGATTGCTAAATTTAGACGGCACAATAAGAGAACTGGGACTAAAATGAATACTTTTATGTAGCGCACAATAAATGAAAAAACTGATAAAATTGAACTCTTGAAGAACAACATCAATATCCCACTACTCTTATCACATTTTCATAATTCTTTCAGAATTAGAAGTAGCAAACAACAGAAAGTTGTAAATACAATTTATTGTAGGAATAATGCCAGACACAATTTCTGACCTTGGATCCTTCCATACATTGCTGTATAAAAATGTAGGAAGAACAAGAGTAGCATTAAGTAGAGATGCTACAGCAACAGCATTGCAAATCTGCAGTCATTCATAACAAGTAGATCAGTTATTTTAGGAGTAACTGAAAATACAAAGTTGATGTGGAGCAAAGGGAAGAAAAAAAAAAAAAAAAAAAAAAACCACCCTACTTTAGCTCACAGAAGTGAAGGCCTACAAAACGCATGTCCCTTGAATTAAAATCACATTGAAATTCTAATGCACGATTTGATTATTTCTCATTCGTAGACAGTGACACAAATCAGACTAAATATGGAAACCAATGCATGCTATTATTTATTAAAAAAAGTAATGGGGCCACTCAATAAGGCCTAGCACCAGGCTACAACTGCTACAACATGCTTATACACATACATATATGCATACATATTCATGCGTGTACAAATGTAGATACACACCTGAAACATATTTAAATACATTCTGTGCATGTGCGTGTAAGGCAGCCGGGCTGAACTGCGCACTTCCTCACTCGAGAAAGTTCAGAGTAAAATTAATATTTTTTACAACAAATTAGCATAACTAGTCCCACCAGCTCAGCCTAACAATATAATCCCACTTCATGAATAACTCTGCACATAAGTACACATTTCCTAGCCTCTCAAAAATACCAGAAAATGGTCAAAAGGCAGATGATTTCTAGTGGCTTAAGCCTCCTATTCCAGACCTTCATCCTGCACTGGCTTATACCTAGGATCCAAGACCTAACCATTTTATAACAAATTTTAACAAAAAATTTTTCCTAGGTACAAGGTTGGAGCCTTTCTGAGCTGTACATTCATGCTTCTTGGATTTTTGAGTGTGGTGTTCTGCATTGGGTTTCAGGATATTCTTGCTTCAATTTCTACTGCAGTGAAGTTTCATAATTACATTTTTTTGGCATGTTTCTCTTCTCAAGTAGACACAAAATTAAGAAAAAAAAAAAATTCTCTCATTAAAACTGCAAACTAGAAAATTAGGATAAAATCCTCATCCCGGTCTCAAAGAAATACATGGTTTTGCCAATAAACCCTGGGGATATATCATATGATTTAAACAAGAAGCTTAAGAAAAAGAAAAGAAGACAAATTTTCACTAGAATAGACTTTAATTCTACATCAGACAGTCTAATTTTAGTTGCTCACAGGATGGCAAAAGCTCTGACTAATTCTTATGTATTCATCTTTTGGAAACTTTTGCTTACACAAAAGCCCACAAAACTTACGGCAACTCGTTGTTGATTGAGGCCACCATTTGCACTGACCAATATAAAGCCATTACTTCTGTCAGATTTCCCTGCCCAGAAAAATAGAAATCTAATTACAATGTCAAATGCAGTATAAAGATTTGTTGGATTTCCATTTCAGTCAGATTTCCCTGTCATTATTAGTTATCCAACATTCCCCGTCATTATCAGTTATCCAACAACAAAAGCAAATTTTGCAAGAAGTGGCTAAAAACAAACCTATCTTTGTTGGATCCATTCTGTCTGCACAAGGTTTCCATGAGGCTGCCTGCCGATATGGTTCCTCCCAAAAATTTGATGAATCTTGCTTAAACTCTTTCTGTATCACAATTAATGTTCAAAATATTAAAGAGAGAGGAAAAATTACAAATAATCTGTTCTTTCAAGCTTATGCGAAAAAATATATAAATAAAATAAAATATGAAGCAAACCTCTGCCTGAGTTCCAGAAGCCAAAGCTAGAAGTCGTTCATACATTTGTACTGGTAGCTTTGATTCACTGCGGTAAGCACCCTTATCCTCCTTTGTTTATATGCAGTAAAATAATTACAATTAATTGGTATCAGCTGAAAATTTTAGAAGAAATCAGGAAATAAAATTCACACACTATAGCAAGGCATTTTTTCTCATGCACATTATAAAACTCTATCTAATACCTTATTATGAAGAGGACGCATAAATGAACCTCATGTGCCTATTGGTAGAATATGAGGACCTAAGCCAACATGCAGATGCACCAAAATAGAAAACAAAAAATAAAACTTATTGGCATTCTTTCCATAAGGAAGTTTGCTGACTTAATGGTTGAAAACACAGGTATACATACATAAGGTTGATCCAAGAAGTGGAAATTCCATCTATGTGAATCCAATGCAGAAGAATCAAGGTACTGCAGAGTTCATGTCGGGGGAAAAACATCAAACACTACATAAGATTTATTGAAGAATCACTTACCTAGCTAAAAGTGTAAAGCTCTCATTCAGTGAGGGCCAACAAATAGGTTAACTATCAAACAAAATTGCATTGAATTGGTGCAGTCACCGACTTGTACAAAGGAGAGCAATGTGTCAAGCTGGATGAGTATGTAACAATACGGGGGATCATACCTTCAGCCTGCTTGATAGTTTGCGGGTTGGACTAGAATGAAGATTGGACCAATCAAAAAAAGATACCATAAGTGAATCAAGCACAAAAAGGAAACCCATCAGCCCAACAGCAAATGCAATTGATCTCACATTCTTACGAAACCACACTTGCTTTTTCCCTGCATAGACACTCTTACAAGAGCCAAATTTTGTGGCATCATTCCTCACCCCATGAAGCCAAACAGCTTTGCTGCAATGGTAATCCCCTCCTGATGACATTCTCCTCCCAAGATAAGGATCATTGCCCAGTAGAGCCTCCAAGCCTCTTTTGTGATAATCTTTCATTCCAAATGATGAAACAGGATTAAGAGACTTCGGATGCGTACTTCTCGGTGACCCTTGTTTTCCCATCATATCTCTCTCTCAATACAGCATATTGCCACAATCTCCCATTCCAGAGTATTTCACATTGTCATTTAAACAAATAATGGATGATCACTTTCTAAACATTGTTACAGCAGACACCAGAAGCCTGCAGGAGTTAGAAGCTGTAGTCCTCTCTCTCTCTCTCTCTCTGACCAACTTCCAACCATTCAGAAGGAATGACAAAAAACTAGGTTTGTTGGGGCAGATTGAGAGCTGTGATAAGGAAAATATTGGATGGAAAGGCAACATCTTGAACTGAATTGATGGTGAAGATATGAAGTAGTAGGTGAGTGAAATGCAAGGGAGATTTGAATACTCACATAACACCTCAAACAACAGAGACCCTTTTGCAGAAGCAGGAAAAGCATCACATCCCCAACAGCTACTTCCCACCAAACAGAACCAACGGTTGCTTTTATCTGTTTTTATTTGAGTTTCCATTCTCAGGCCAAAGGGTTTTAACGAAGGAAGAAGAAGAAGAAGAAGAAAAGCCAATGGTTACTACCAGAAGAGATGTAGAGACGAAGCAAACTAGCTATGTATCCTGAAAATTTAAGACTCAGAAGTTTAAAATAAATTTTAAAAATAAAAAAATATACGAAGGAATGCCGGCGGGCCCTTATAAGTTATAACCAACTCTTGAATCCAACCGTCGGGGCTAGTATGTAAATAAGAGAAATTACTTACTTGCTGTCCACGCGAATAACAAAGAGGACAAATGGTTTCTTGAATTTGCAAATTTTTCCCATGGAATTGTTATTATGGTGAGAAAGACCGCATACTTCCTAAATGTTATTCATTAGCCTTCCAAAATTAATCGACCCAAGTAAGTCTATCTTCTTGTTTATATATTCAGGTACCCGCTACATGACTTTCTCCTTTGTTTTTTTGAATGAATGCATATGGGCGCACACTTTTAAAAAAATTATTGTTTAGATCTATTGGAGTACTTGAATTATTCAATGAAATAATGGGTCTATTTCTCTAATTACTCCATTTCACCTAAATATCGAAGTTCATACTCTTATTTTAATTGAAAATTTTTCAATTCAAAGTTTTGAATTTATCCGATAATACTTTGAGGATTTATAGGCACATAACCCTTACAAATTTTGTTTCCAATCTAGGTGCAATATCCATCCCTTAAAAAAGAATATTCTAATAATTTGTTGACACTTGAAACTTTTGTGTCAGAAATTCCAAATTTAACTCTTTGGATGAGATAAGAAATGGAATGACTGAAGGGAGATGGATTACTTCTAATTATGTCATTCGAGCCTTATAGGCATTCAATGAATACTGTTCCCCATGCATGCAGAGGAGGTTGGAAGAAAATGGAACCAAAATTAATGAAGCCCTCAAAATAGAGAGAGAGAGAGAGAGAGAGAGAGAGAGAGAGAGAGATACCTCCTTGATAATGGAGGTGGTGATGGGGATCCAGAGATGAAGCTTTTTCACGTACAGCCATAGCACGAATGCTCCCAGGGTTATGGCTGCACAGATGGCCATTCTCTCCATCTCTCTCCTTAGCCGTTTTTCTCAGTGACACAATCCATGATTTCCAATCAATGAGTACTCAATGCCACATGCATAGCACGATCTTATATCTGTGTACATATTTCATATGACACTGAATGGTTATTTATAGTAATGTAATAATAATGATGTGGGTTACTACTAGTGCTCCCCTCCACTTTGCAAGTTGCCAATCTCCATGACTCCAATTTGCATATCCAATCGGAGATTGAAAATTCATCTCCATATAATTCATGCATTATAGATATAGTGGATTATTGATTTTTATGACACCATCATAATTGAATATTAATATTGTGTTTGGAAGCATATATTTCAAGTCCTAATTTTTTGTATTTGGTATTAAAATATATGTGAATTTGTATTTAGTTTTATTCAATTTCACATAAATTCAAATTAGTCTAATTACATTCCACGATCCTAAATGCATGTAGATTTTTTTTCCATAACTACAAGGAAAATGTGGCATTTGAAAAAAACAAAAAAGAAAAGAAAAGAAAGAACTATACTTCTTTTGTTGGGTCTTCATGCAGGTTTCAACACCTTTTTTTTTTTAAAAATGGTGGTGTAATATTTTATTATTTTATTTGTTGGCTTCTCTAAGAAGTTTGGCTGGAAATTTTTGGTATTCTTGCTCTCATTTTGTGTTCCACAAGTACTTTGCAGCCCCTGGTCTATTCATCAGCAAATTGGGCTTTGGTTGTGCTTACATTTGTGCTCTATTTTGGTTAATTCTTGGAGCTTTGTTCTCAACATTTGGTGAGATCTTTCATATTGTTACATTTGTTATACACTTTTGTGTATTTGTAAGGGTTGTGCCTTTTGTACCCATTTTGTACGAACCTTGGTGATAGTGGATTTGGACCGTCGTGTCCCATGAACGTACCTCGATCTTTGAGGGAAACAAGTTAAATTTCTTGTCTCACTTTATTTATTTATTTATTTATTTATTTGCATTACACCATTGATTTATTTGTGGGAAACACTCTTTTTTTTTTTTCCCAACAAGTGGTATCAGAGCCGTGTTATTTGAACTCATTAGGATTGTGTAAATCATGGATGGTAATGTTGGTCATATGATTAGCTTCAATGGAAGCAATTGGATAACTTGGAAAACAAAAATGCAAGATCTTTTATTTTGCGAAAATTTGGATGGACCTATTGAGGGTGATTGTCAAAAGCCTTAAAACATAAGTGATGATGAGTGGAATAGACTTAATAGAAAAGCCGTTGGTGTCATCCATCAATGGATCGATGAGAGTGTTTTTTTTATCATGTTTCTACCAAAACTTCGGCATATGAATTGTGGAAAAAATTGGAGGGTCTTTATGATAGAAAGTTGGCTACAAATAAAACTTTTATTTTTTGAAAATTGGTGAACTTGAAATATAAAGATGGTGGTCTTATTACTAAGCATTTAAATGAGATGAAAATTATTATCAGTCAACTTGCTACTATGAAAATAATTTTTGATGATGAGTTGCAAGCCCTAATACTTCTTAGCTCTTTGTGAGAAAGTTAGGAGACTTTAGTTATAAAAGTTAGTAATTCGATTCCTGATGGAATTGTTAGTATGGACCAACTAACTAGCTACTTGTTGAATGCAGAAATAAGAAGAAAATTAGCTGGCTTTTCTCATTTAGAGGCACTTGTGACAAGTGGAAGCAAGAGTAGATCTCCTCACTATTATGATAAATCAAAAGGCTGGTCTAACTCAGTTTAAAAAAAAAAAGATATTGAGTGTAACTATTGTCATAAGAAAGGGCATATGAAGCGGGAGTATAGAAAATTGAAATTCAAGGAGAAAAACAAAGAGAAAAATTTTGAGAAAAAGAATGAAGAAACAACTTTTGTTGCATCTAATGGTGATCTTATGGTTGTTTGTGATGAATGTTGCATTAATTTGACAAGTCAAGAGACTTGCGCTATTGACTTCGGTGCGTCATTCCATGTCACTTCTTGGGAAGATTTCTTCACTTCCTATTCCAAAAGAAATTATGGAGTTGTTAGGATGGGAAATGAAGGTTTATAAAAAAAAATTTGGCATGGGAAATGTTTGCTTGGAAACAAATCTTGGATGCAAGTTGGTGCTCAAAGATGTAAGACATGTACTCGACATTCGGCTAAATTTGATATCTACCAGAAAGCTTGATGATGAAGGGTTTTGACAACCATTTTGGTGATGGAAAATGGAAGCTCGCGAAGGGTAATTTGGTGGTGGCTAAAGATAAGAAAACTAGTACACTTTACATAATGCAAGGTAAAATTGGTAATAGTGTTGTGAATACAATTGAGAGTCACTCTTCCACCAATTTGTGGCATAAGCGGCTTGGGCACATGAGTGAAAAAGGAATGCAACTTTTGTTAAAATAAAAAGCATCTACTCGAGATGAAAGGTACCCCTCTTAAAGCTTGTGTTCATTATTTGATCGGTAAGCAACATAAAGCTCCTTTTCGTACAAATTTTGTTACTAAAAAATCCAATGTTCTAGATTTGATACATTCCAATGTATGCAGTCCTTTGAAAGTTAAATCTCATGGTGGTGCACTTTATTTTGTTACTCTTATTGATGACTGTTCAAGAAAAGTTTGGGCTTACACTTTGAAAACTAAAGATCAAGTTTTAGATGTGTTTAAGCATTTTCAAGTCAAAGTTGAAAGGAAGATCGGAAAGAAGATGAAATGTGTGCGCTTGGATAATGGTGGAGAGTACATTGTCCCATTTGATGCATATTGTAATAGCCAAGGCATAATACATCAAAAGACCGTCAAGAAAACCCCTCAATAAAATGGAATTTCTGAAAGGATGAATCGCACCATAGTAGAGAGAATAAGATATATGCTTTTGATCTCATGCGAAGTTGCCAAAATCATTTTGGGTTGAAGCAATGAGGAAGACGGTGGTCTTGATTAATTCGTGTCCTTCAACTCCTCTACTTGGTGAAGTTCTCGAAAAAAATTGGAAAGGTAAGGATGTCACTTATGATCACTTGAAAGTGTTTGGTTGTCGAACATTTGTTCACATTCCAAAAGATGAAAGATCCAAACTTGATGACAAGACAAGAACATGTATTTTTCTTGGCTATGGGCATAATAAATTTGGATATAGATTGTTGGATCCGAGATGACAAGACAAGGAAATGTATTTTTCTTGGCTATGGGCATAATGAATTTGGATATAGATTGTTGGATCTGGTTTACAAGAAAGTTGTTAGAAGCTGGGATGTTGTATTTTTTGAAGATCAAACAATTGAAAATTTTGGCACAGTTGAGCAACCACAACCTAATGGGAATGATTTTGTTGACTTAGAGTCACCTTCTCTGTAAATTCCGGTGTTATCCCAAGAGGGGGGTGAATTGGGTATTTTAAAAAATTAAGTCCTTTAAGTTCTAATTTTGAAAACTATCAATTATAAACTTGTAATCTACTTAATAACTAGCTCAATGTTTCACGTTAATCAATTTAATGTGTGTCTTTGTCAAACATACAATTTTACCCAATTACCCACAATCTTATCAAATGCTCAATTCGTACACAATAATAGATAATTTAAATGCAAGCGGAAATTAAAGGGAGTTAAGGGAAGAGAGAAAACAAACACGATTTTTATGAGATTCGGCCTACCCTAGCCTACGTCCTCACTTTGAGCAACCCACTCAAGGATTCCACTAAAAATCCGCTCCTTTAACTAGGATAGAGCTTTTCTTACAATCCGTTGTTTACAAGAGGCGTAACTTCCTCCTTAACCTCGGTTCATAGCCCGAATTGTGATTACAATATAAAAATTACAATTTCTACAAAACTCAAATTGCTTCTAACCAAGCTAGTGAGTTCAATTGAAATTCTAGTAGATACTCATATGATAAAAGTTTGAAGCTCAATATGTATGTATCAATATGATCTTTATATGAAGAATCAGATGCTTCACAAATCTACCCTCAAACCAATATCTCCCAAAAATTCATATTGCGATCAACTCTCTATTTTGTTTAATATATCTACATGATATTAACACAAGATTCACTCATGATGAGCTAAATGTAGACGTTCATGGTAGTGATGAAAATAAAGAACCCATCAACTCTCTATTTCGAGAAAATAATCAGCCGTTAAGTGGACGAGTATATGATTTCGTTGATATGGAGGACCTAGCAAAGGCGTATATTTACGTTCTCAATAATTGTGATGAAGTTGTTCCATATATCGAGTACATGGTTTCTTTATCCATACTTTGCACTGTACATATGTATATATATACTTAGTTGACATCAACATGTACTATTGTTGCATATAGTGAACATAAAATTAAACTTATAAAGGAAAATGAAAGAAATGTTGATGAAAGACATAAAAAGGAATTTGTCAATTGGTTTAGGAGCCATGTAAGTAACAAATTTTTTAGTGAGTTTAAAGCAATGTAAAGTTTCAATATTGACGGCCAACTCTTCTAAACTTCTTTTTACTAGATGAAAGCCATGTATTAAAAGAGCCAACGACAAGTAAAGATTTGTACGCATTGGTATGTTGTCCCGATCAACGAGTTAACCACTATAGTGGTTGCATTGTCAATGGCTTAAGATTTCATATGAAGTCTCTTGAGCTACATAGAAGAACCCAAAATTATGGGGTTGTCGTGCTAGGCATAGAAAGAGATGAGGATATTGACTACTTTGACATCTTAAATGAAATTATTGAGCTAAACTATGGAGCCAATAGCCTTATCTACTTGTTCAAGTGTGACTGGTGGGACATTAGCCATCAAAAGAGTGGGATAAACATGGATGCCTACTTTACTAGTGTCAATTTTAGTAGGATATGGTATCAAAATGACCCTTTTGTACTAACCATGTAGGCATAACAAGTGTTTTACCTTAAGGACACAAAATTGAAGGGTGAATGGCATGTGCC